>NW_028292022.1:27500-90000 GCF_963383615.2 Lipophrys pholis | reverse complement strand
TTAACGCTGTGGAGGGTGTTAACGCTGTGGAGGGTGTTGAGCTGTGTTAACGCTGTGGAGGGTGTTAACGCTGTGGAGGGTGTTAACGCTGTGGAGGGAGTTGAGCTGTGTTAACGCTGTGGAGGGTGTTATGGTGTGGAGGGTGTTAACGCTGTGGAGGGTGTTAACGCTGTGGAGGGTGTTAATGCTGTGTTAACGAGAAGGGACTTCACTGGACCAACCTTTGCTCCCAGACACGCCTCAAAGTCTCTCTTCATGTCTGAAACTGGGATTCGGTCCTGAGGCCTTTTGGGGCCGCTGCAGCAGGGAACCACCGAGCCCAGGTCCAGTTCCACAACCTGAGACAGAGACACGGGAATACATCACACCTGCTCCACATGTCCTCTAGACCTCTTGGTGTCGGATCTCAGTTGAAACTGAAAAGCTGCAGGAGTTTGTTTGATTGGGTTCAAACCAGAATCGCCCACAAGGGGGCGCCACCCCAAAACAGGAGGTTTTGATGATCATCCGCACAGGAGGCTGATAGCATGAACTGCTAACCGCTAACAGGACCAGTATCAACTAGAACCATGGGATTTCATGTTAAATCTCCGGCTGCTCTGCGGCTGGACGTTTGGAGACGCTCCACCATCGTGGCTGTAGTTTTTATGTAAGCAAAAGACTGCTATGCTACCGCTATGCTACCGCTATGCTACCGCTATGCTACCGCTATGCTACCGCTATGATTGACAGTTCCTGCAACCCATCAACACGCGCCTAACTTCCGTTCCAGTCAAACTCTCCTGAACTCTGGCTCGGGGAAGTTGCAGAATGAACAATAATCAGAACGAGCTCTACATTTTTATTTCCAAATAAAGTTTAAGAATTGATTTAAAGACAATTTAAGGGAGACGGGAGACGTGAGAGTAACGGGTGATGACTCCTCCAGCGGAGGACCGACCTGAGTGAAGTCTGGATCCTGGGACGTGTCGTTGTAGTCCCTGAACATGGAGACGGCCTTCAGGTACTTTGTGATGAAGGACAGCTTCTCAGGGTCTCGTCCTGCAGGAACAACAATCTAAAGTGTGAGCTACTCACCGAGACACACCGAAATATTCACATACATGAAGGAAAACTATGATCCTGCACCGGTCTGAGCGAGGTACTGCACGCTGACGTCGTCCACGGGGAAGAACGCCGCCGTGGCGCCGTACTCCGGACACATGTTGGCGATGGTGGCCCGGTCGGCAATGGACAGCTGAGCCACGCCCGGTCCGAAGAACTCCACGAACTTTCCCACGACGCCCACCTGACGGAGGTGCTGTGGAACGGAGAGGCTGCGTGAGCCCACGGGGACTTTAAAGATGGCCGCCTCCAGCCGCCGCCGCCGCCGCCGCTCACCTTGGTGACGGTGAGCACGATGTCTGTGGACGTGATGAACTTGTCCGGGCTGCCGTGCAGCTTGTAGCCCACCACCTCGGGCAGCACCATGCTGATTGGCTGACCCAGCATCACGGCCTCCGCCTCGATCCCGCCCACACCTCAACACCAGCACAAACACACACTTCTCACTTCCTGCACGCCCGAGGATCGGCGGTAAAACATCCATAACGACGGACGTCCAGCTCCCCACAGCGCCACCTGTTGGAGCTTCATTCATCTAGACAAAGTCTTCAGCTGTGGACACATTAGTTTGACTAAAACACCCTAACCAGCTGAAACAAGCCTTAAACCACTAACCTGGTTAAAATTACTACTAATAGAGGCAAAAATGGCTAAAAGGGTTAAAAGTGCTGAGTAAATGCTAAAACTTCTGAAATGACTTGAACAGTTAAAGCCGTGGTTCCACCGCAGTACGAGCCGGAGTGGGAGGGTACGGTAGGGTACGGTAGGGTACGGTAGGGTACGGTAGGGCAAAGCGCATCCAGAAAGTAGGGTTAAAATGGAGGCGGGGTTGTGAACGACGCGGGACGCATCGAGCGAAGAAGACGGAAACGGCCAGCGGCTTTACCGTCCGAGTCGATCTCTGTGACACAGTGAAAACTTTCTGAGAGGAGGAGCTCCTGCTGAAGCTCCGCCCCTCCTAAAGCTCCACCCCTCCTGAAGCTCCGCCTCCTGTTACTGAGAGGAGGAGCTCCTACTGAAGCCCCGCCCCTCCTGAAGCTCCGCCTCCTGTTACTGAGAAGAGGAGCTCCGACTGAAGCCCCGCCCCTACTGAAGCCCCGCCCCTCCTGAAGCTCCGCCTCCTGTTACTGAGAGGAGGAGCTCCACCTCGTTGAAAGACGCCACGTTATGTCGCTCTGACGTTTCAATAAACCAGTTAACTAACCAACCAGAGAGCGAAGCGTCGTTTGTAAACAACAACAGGAAATATGAAATATTTAAATATCGCTGGCAGGTGGGGAGTCGCGATGGTCACGGACCAATCAGCAGACGGCTGCGTTGTAGCTCCTCCCCACAGACCCGTTCCTCAGTTCTAGGTTCCTCGTGTGCGGTGGTGTCGGTTTCTTTCCGTCCCGTCCACCACTTTACAGTCTGACCAGGAGGAACGCCGTCCCGCCCCGCGACGCTCCGGCACAGGAAGTGCAGCGGAACCGCGGCTTAAGACACTAAAACTGCTGCAAGAGGATCGACTGAAAATGGTGAAAACAGGTAAAATCGCTGAGACGACTAAAACGTCTTAAACCGTTAAAACCGCTAAAGTACTTCAGGGATACTTCAGACTTCGTTTTGAAATGTTTTAAACGTTCTGGGGAGCCTCACAGCTTGGTTCAAAGGTAAAAACGCCTTTTAGTTTATAAGGTTTCTATTGACCGTGTTGGGGTGCGGGGGTCTGGACAGACCATGGGGGTCTGGACAGGCCGTGAGGGTCTCGGACAGGCCGTGGGGGTCTAGACAGGCCGTGGGGGTCTCGGACAGGCCGTGGGGGTCTCGACAGGCCGTGGGGGTCTCGACAGACGGTTTGGGTCTCGACAGACGGTTTGGGTCTCGACAGGCCGTGGGGGTCTCGGACAGGCCGTGGGGGTCTCGACAGGCCGTGGGGGTCTCGACAGACGGTTTGGGTCTGGACAGACGGTTTGGGTCTCGACAGACGGTTTGGGTCTAGACAGGCCGTGGGGGTCTCGACAGACGGTTTGGGTCTGGACAGACGGTTTGGGTCTCGACAGACGGTTTGGGTCTAGACAGGCCGTGGGGGTCTCGACAGGCCGTGGGGGTCTCGACAGATGGTTTGGGTCTCGACAGGCCGTGGGGGTCTAGACAGGCCGTGGGGGTCTGGACAGACGGTTTGGGTCTGGACAGACGGTTTGGGTCTGGACAGGCGGCGGGGGTCTGGACAGCCCGTGGGGGGTCTCGAAAGGGCGCGGGGGGTCTCGACAGGCCGCGGGGGGTCTCGACAGGCGGTGGGGGAGCAGGACGTGGTCTCGGTGGTCTTACCCCAGCCCAGCACGCCCAGCCCGTCGATCATGGTGGTGTGGGAGTCGGTGCCCACCAGACTGTCGGGGTAGAAGAAGCCGTCCTGCTGGAACACCACCCGGGCCAGGTACTCCAGGTTGACCTGGTGAATGATTCCAGAGCCGGGGGGGATGATCCTCATGTTCCTGAAGGCTTTGGACCCCCACTGAGAGGAGAGAGCTCGGTTACTGACCCACAGCAGGACTTGGACTCTGATCAGCAAAACGAGTCAAACCTTCAGGAACTGGAATCGTTCTTTGTTGCGATCGAACTCCAGGTCCTGGTTCTTCTGGAGACTGTCAGACCTGCAGGTGGAGAACAAAACCGGCCCAAATGAGCATCGCTTCTGCTTCTGAACCCGAGTCGGAGGACCTGGACTCACTTCCTGTTGAAGTCCACCTGGATGGAGTGATCGATGACCAGGTCGGCGGGACAAACCGGGTTGATCCGTTCAGGGTCGCCGCCCAGTTTCATCACGGCGTCGCGCATGGCGGCGAAGTCCACCACAGCGGGAACGCCACTGAAAACAGGAGGAGGACTCCACTGACCTTCATCGTTTACAGCTGAAGGACAACGAGCGGAAGCAAGTCCAGGAAACAGTCCCCTCTTTGAAAAGCAAGAGACCACGTCTCCTGGGTCCTTTCAGGTTTTTAAATGGGAAAACGTTCAACACTTTAAAGGTACTTCAGAATAAAACAAGAGGAAACTTCCACAAACTGCAGAAATATAACGGACCTGGTTAGACTGGTGGGCCTGCAGGTGGCGCTACAACTCAACTCACACATTGTTTTTACCCAATCACTTCACAGGCGTTACGTAGAGCGGCGTTACGTAGAGCGGCGTTACGTAGAGCGGCGTTACGTAGAGCGTACAATGAGGCACAGAGACGTCTTCACCTGGACTTTTAAGTCAAAAAGCCTATGTCTTTCTCAGTGTTCACAGCTTTTCTAGAGATATGAGGAGCAGTAATGTGGTTAGAACCTGGTTGACATGTTTTCTCCACTAGTCTGGATCAATGACTGAAGTATTGGCAGGTTATCTGGAGCCCTGAGGGGCAGAGGCTTGGCTGTGGAGTGTGGAGGCCTCGTGGCCTCTGGAGGGAGACGGAGCAGACGTACGTGAAGTCCTGCAGGATGACCCGGGCCGGTCTGAACGGGACTTCCACGCTCTGCGTCTGGGTCTGCTTCCAGTTGAGGATGCTCTCCACGTCGGAGCTCTTCACCAGGAACCCGTCACAGTTCCTGACGGCGGACTCCAGGAGGACCCGGATGGAGAACGGCAGGCGGTCTGAGGAAACGGTGGAAAAGCTTTCAGCCCCGCGAGACCAACAACGTCACACGAGCAGCGCCGCACTGGCGGGAACCCATCACTTCCTGTTACCATATCTAGGATCTCCAAGCTGGGACAGGTTGTAAAAGCGCTGTGCCGGGTCAGCGCGGTCCAGAGGCTCCACCAGATGCTGGAACGGGTTGCTGGAAGTCGCAGTCATCCTCCTCCACGATCCGTCAAAGTCTGGAAGAAAACGAAAACCTGATCTGTCAGAGCTCCAATAGTCCAGCTGAAGAACACGTGTCCCAGGGAAGGTCAGCGAACCCTTACACAACCCCCCCCCCCCCCTCCCCCCCGCCCCCCCCGCTCAAACTAACAGCCAGTAAGATGAGATGATAAGCAGGACCTTGAAGCCTGGAGAGGCCTTATCTGAACTAAGGTCACTGAGAGCGGTGAACCGGGCCAGCTCGTCCTGAAAGTCCACATACTGGTCTGCATGGACGGGGTCTGGAGCGCTGCTCTGCTGCAGGGTGCAAAGTCCCATCACTGCGTGGCGTAACGAGGTTCAAGGTGGTTTAGCATGGTTTAAGGGGGTTTAGCATGGTTTAAGGGGGTTTAATGAGGTTCAACAAGGTTCATGGTGGTTCAAGGTGTTTTATCGTGGTTCAAGGTGGTTCAAGGTGGTTTAACGCGCTTCAGCAAGGTTCAAGGTGGTTTAAGGTGGTTTATCGTGGTTCAAGGTGGTTTAACAAGGTTCAACAATTTTCAACAAGGTTCAAGGTGATTTATTGTGGTTTAAGGTGGTTTAGCATGGTTTAAGGGGGTTTAAGGCGATTTAAGGTGGTTTAGCATGGTTTAAGGTGATTTAAGGTGGTTTAAGGTGATTTAAGGTGGTTTAATGAGTGATTTATCGTGGTTTAAGGTGGTTTAAGGTGGTTTAAGGAGGTTTAAGGTGGTTTAAGGTGGTTTAAGGTGATTTAAGGTGGTTTATCGTGGTTTAAGGTGGTTTAATGAGTGATTTATCGTGGTTTAAGGTGGTTTAAGGTGGTTTAAGGAGGTTTAAGGTGGTTTAATGAGTGATTTATCGTGGTTTAAGGTGGTTTAAGGTGGTTTAAGGTGGGCGAGGGGAAGCAGCAGCAGCCCGTATGGAGCCAGGAACCAGACACAGGTGCTGAACAGAACTGGAACCTGAACACGTCTTTCTATCATGTGTCAAAGTCTCAACTTTACTGATCATATATGTGTTTTAGTAAAACTTTATTATGTGTGTATCGTCCTCTAACAGCAGCTTTAGATCTGCGCCAGGTAGAGTTGGGTGATAATACTATAATGTAGTATCCTACAGTATCTAAAAATAGCAACGGTGTCAGTTTCATTATCATCATAAACAAATCATCTGCTCATGCAGGCCTGATAAATCTATTATATCGTTAAATATACTTAATGCCTAAAGAAGGAGTGTTTGTCCAGTACTCAGGAATGCCAGGTTGACCTTTCACTTTAATGCAAATATCATTTTAACCTAGAACGTGTGCTAGCAGGCGGCTAACGGCAGCGTCCTAGCTACAGCCCTGGCTGGCGGCTCACCGCGGCGCCGCGGCGTTCCCACAACGGAGGGAATATCTCACCTCTCCGGGAGCTGCAGGGGCTGAAAACCGAAGGGATTAGTGCTGGGATGATGACGAATCATCCCTGAAACCTTCATACAAAACAAGAAATATAGAATAAATATAGAAATAAATATAGAATAAATATACCAAGAAATATATAAATAAATATAGAAATAAATATAGAATAAATATACCAAGAAATATAGAAATAAATATAGAAATAAATATAGAATAAATATACCAAGAAATATATAAATAAATACACGAGGGCAAAAAGCTAACCGCCGCCACCAACGCTCACTGGCGGAGGTAACAGTTAGCTAAACAGTTTCTCTTCGCCGTTGGTTCAGGAGGTGGAGGTTGATGAGGTGGAGGTTGATGAGGTGGAGGTTGATAAGGTGGAGGTTGATGAGGTGGAGGTTGATGAGGTGGAGGTTGATAAGGTGGAGGTTGATAAGGTGGAGGTTGATATAAAGTGGAGGTTGATGAGGTGGAGGTTGATGAGGTGGAGGTTGATATAAAGTGGAGGTTGATGAGGTGGAGGTTGATAAGGTGGAGGTTGATATAAAGTGGAGGTTGATGAGGTGGAGGTTGATATAAAGTGGAGGTTGATGAGGTGGAGGTTGATGAGGTGGAGGTTGATAAGGTGGAGGTTGATGAGGTGGAGGTTGATGAGGTGGAGGTTGATAAGGTGGAGGTTGATGAGGTGGAGGTTGATATAAAGTGGAGGTTGATGAGGTGGAGGTTGATGAGGTGGAGGTTGATATAAAGTGGAGGTTGATGAGGTGGAGGTTGATAAGGTGGAGGTTGATATAAAGTGGAGGTTGATGAGGTGGAGGTTGATAAGGTGGAGGTTGATGAGGTGGAGGTTGATGAGGTGGAGGTTGATGAGGTGGAGGTTGATAAGGTGGAGGTTGATGAGGTGGAGGTTGATAAGGTGGAGGTTGATATAAGGTGGAGGTTGATAAGGTGGAGGTTGATGAGGTGGAGGTTGATGAGGTGGAGGTTGATAAGGTGGAGGTTGATAAGGTGGAGGTTGATGAGGTGGAGGTTGATAAGGTGGAGGTGACAAAAGAAGAAAAGGTGTGAAGCCGTCGACTCTGGATTTTATCTGTATTAATGAGTTTAAAAAGAAATCAGCATTCCAGCATCATGAGCTGAGAATCATCCAGGTGGTGTAAATGTGTCTCATGGGACCATGACTAGTTAGTGCTCTGACCATGACTAGTTAGTGCTCTGAGCTCTACTAAGTCTGGGTTATTAACTTAGTCTAACTCGAGATTTCATGGATTAATTCAGTACTAAATGGTACGAGATTACAGGTTCTCATTATTTGCAGTATAAATACAATTTGTGAATTTAACTTGTTCAATTCACATCTTTAATGATCTGATAGTGCATTTCCTTTTTGCACAAGAGGCGAAACACCGACTGCAGATCCTTCATGTTCACCATGAAGTGGTGATCCTTCATGTTCACCATGAAGTGGTGAACCTTCATGTTCACCATGAAGTGGTGATCCTTCATGTTCACCATGAAGTGGTGATCCTTCATGTTCACCATGAAGTGGTGATCCTTCATGTTCACCATGAAGTGGTGATCCTTCATGTTCACCATGAAGTGGTGATCCTTCATGTTCACCATGAAGTGGTGATCCTTCATGTTCACCATGAAGTGGTGAACCTTCATGTTCACCATGAAGTGGTGAACCTTCATGTTCACCATGAAGTGGTGAACCTTCATGTTCACCATGAAGTGGTGAACCTTCATGTTCACCATGAAGTGGTGATCCTTCATGTTCACCATGAAGTGGTGAACCTTCATGTTCACCATGAAGTGGTGATCCTTCATGTTCACCATGAAGTGGTGAACCTTCATGGTGAACATGAAGGTTCACCACTTCATGGTGAACATGAAGGATCACCAGAGCAGGGCTCGAGGGTCGAGCACCTGCTCTCATATCATGGTCACGTGATCTGCTCTGTGTCCCTCAGACACCGAGACACTGAGACACGGAGACACGGAGACACCGAGGCGCGTGTTTCCATCCTGAACCGGAAGTAAGAGGAACCTCTTCAGTGACTCTGGGGGGAGAACCCTTGGAGCTAAGCTGGCCGGTCAAAGTCCACCAGGCTCGCTCAGGGAGCACAGATCGTCGTGACAGCGCGAAAAAGGAAACGATAGAGTGAAATAACGTGTTACACCGTGAAACAGTCGTGAAAAGACTCAGTTTAAGGAGGATAAAGAAGGATAAAGTGGGTTTGGACGTGAACTGTCACCTGAGTTCCTGCAGCTACATCGCATTAGCAGCTAAAGTGCAACCGGAAGTGGTGAAGTGGTGACAGCAGCAGGGTGGAGGAGAAAGAGAGCAAACTGTGAGGCGGAGAGTCAACAGGGGGGGAAGGAGTCGGTTTAAACACGATAAAGGAAGAGAAAGCTGTGAAATGTTACCTGAATGCAGCCTCACGGTGGCACGACCATCCACGGTACGTCACTTCCGCCCTGCGTCCTCTTCACATTAAAAGCTTCCGCTTTCAGAGGAGACGTCACACGGACAAAACTCACCACCAAACGCACTTTTCTCCGCAGAAACATCATTTATGAACTCCGGTAGAAATTCTCACATCTCTCTGGTAGAGGTTTATATAAAGAAATATATTTATTATTTTAATACATATTATTTTGAAATGTGTCACTATGCTGGTTGTGGCTCGCGAAATAATCCAAAGTGATAAAAAAAACCGACAAACAGAAGAAGTTGGAAGTTTAATCAGATTCTTCTGCAGAAACACGTGACGGGGGATTTAATCTCCACTGTTACTGAGAAAAACCGACAATTCCACATGAGCAAGTAGTGGAAAGACAAACCCTCAATTTAACAGCAAGAAACCTGCAGAACCAGGGTCAGAGGAGGAGAAACCTGCAGAACCAGAGTCAGAGGAGGAGACTTTCTGCAGAACCAGGGTCAGAGGAGCAGAAACCTGCAGAACCAAAGTCAGAGGAGGAGAAACCTGCAGAACCAGGGTCAGAGGAGGAGAAACCTGCAGAACCAGAGTCAGAGGAGGAGACTTTCTGCATAACCAGAGTCAGATGAAGGGACTTTCAGCAGAACCAGGGCCAGAGGAGGAGAAACCTGCAGAACCAGGATAAGATGAGGAGAAACCTGCAGAACCAGAGTCAGAGGAAAATACTTTCTGCAGAAACAGAGTCAGAGGAAGAGACTTTCTGCAGAACCAGAGTCCCAGGAGGAGAAACCTGCAGAACCAGAGTCAGATGAGGAGACTTTCTGCAGAACCAGGGTCAGAGGAGCAGAAACCTGCAGAACCAAAGTCAGAGGAGGAGAAACCTGCAGAACCAGAGTCAGAGGAGGAGACTTTCTGCAGAACCAGGGTCAGAGGAGCAGAAACCTGCAGAACCAAAGTCAGAGGAGGAGAAACCTGCAGAACCAGGGTCAGAGGAGGAGAAACCTGCAGAACCAGAGTCAGAGGAGGAGACTTTCTGCATAACCAGAGTCAGATGAAGGGACTTTCAGCAGAACCAGGGCCAGAGGAGGAGAAACCTGCAGAACCAGGATAAGATGAGGAGAAACCTGCAGAACCAGAGTCAGAGGAAAATACTTTCTGCAGAAACAGAGTCAGAGGAAGAGACTTTCTGCAGAACCAGAGTCCCAGGAGGAGAAACCTGCAGAACCAGAGTCAGATGAGGAGACTTTCTGCAGAACCAGGGTCAGAGGAGGAGACTCTCAGCGGAACCAGAGTCAGAGGAGGAGACTTTCTGCAGAACCAGGGTCAGAGGAGGAGACTCTCAGCGGAACCAGAGTCAGAGGAGGAGACTTTCTGCAGAACCAGGGTCAGAGGAGGAGACTCTCAGCGGAACCAGAGTCAGAGGAGGAGAAACCTGCAGAACCAGAGTCGGAGGAGGAGACTTTCTGCAGAACCAGGGTCAGAGGAGGAGAAACCTGCAGAACCAGAGTCGGAGGAGGAGACTTTCTGCGGAACCAGAGTCGGAGGAGGAGACTTTCTGCAGAACCAGAGAAGGGGAGGAGACTTTCTGCAGAACCAGGGTCAGAGGAGGAGACTCTCAGCGGAACCAGAGTCAGAGGAGGAGAAACCTGCAGAACCAGAGTCGGAGGAGGAGACTTTCTGCAGAACCAGAGTCAGAGGAGGAGACTTTCTGCAGAACCAGGGTCAGAGGAGGAGAAACCTGCAGAACCAGAGTCAGAGGAGGAGACTTTCTGCAGAACCAGAGTCGGAGGAGGAGACTTTCTGCAGAACCAGAGAAGGGGAGGAGACTTTCTGCAGAACCAGGGTCAGAGGAGGAGACTCTCAGCGGAACCAGAGTCAGAGGAGGAGAAACCTGCAGAACCAGAGTCGGAGGAGGAGACTTTCTGCAGAACCAGGGTCAGAGGAGGAGAAACCTGCAGAACCAGAGTCGGAGGAGGAGACTTTCTGCGGAACCAGTCAGAGGAGGAGAAACCTGCAGAACCAGAGTCAGAGGAGGAGACTTTCTGCAGAACCAGGGTCAGAGGAGGAGACTTTCTGCAGAACCAGAGTCAGAGGAGGAGACTTTCTGCAGAACCAGAGTCGGAGGAGGAGACTTTCTGCAGAACCAGAGAAAGAGGAGGAGACTTTCTGCAGAACCAGGGTCAGAGGAGGAGAAACCTGCAGAACCAGAGTCGGAGGAGGAGACTTTCTGCGGAACCAGTCAGAGGAGGAGAAACCTGCAGAACCAGAGTCAGAGGAGGAGACTTTCTGCAGAACCAGGGTCAGAGGAGGAGAAACCTGCAGAACCAGAGAAAGAGGAGGAGACTTTCTGCAGAACCAGGGTCAGAGGAGCAGAAACCTGCAGAACCAGAGAAAGAGGAGCAGAAACCTGCAGAACCAGAGAAAGAGGAGGAGACTTTCCAGGGTGGGGTCTTATGGCAATGACGTATTCATTATATATTATAAACGTTTCTACCCCACTGAGCTGAAACACAGTAAAGTTTTTGTAGGACTTTCCAGGACTTTCCAGGACTTTCCAGGCCTTGTATGGACGTCATAAGAACGTCAGTGAAAATAAAAAAGTGCGTCTCCACCGGGAATCTAATCCACATTAACAACCTCCACAATCCTTAAATAATCCGCCGAACCATCAGAACCAGGAACGGGTCCAGACTCTGCCAGAGCTGCAGGCCCCAGTACCACAGTACCCCAGTACCTCAGTACCTCAGTACCCCAGTACCTCAGTACCCCATTACCTCAGTACCTCAGTACCACAGTACCATCATGTACGACACACCTTTGATTCATCAGCTGTCTAAGTTTCATTATGAATTCTAACTGTTACAGTTTTTAGTATTTTTATCTTTTTTATTTACATAATTTCAGAGGATTTATCCTTTTGAACTGCTCCGCCTCTTTTTAGTATTTTCTAGAGTTAGTCTGCATGTCTCCAGAGGTGGAGGTGGCTGACCTCCGTCTCCTGAGGTGGAGATTACTGACCTCCGTCTCCAGAGGTGGAGGTGGCTGACCTCCGTCTTCAGAGGTGGAGGTGGCTGACCTCCGTCTCCAGACGTGGGGGTGGCTGACCTCCGTCTCTAGACGTGGAGGTGGCTGACCTCCGTCTCCAGAGGTGGAGGTCCCTGACCTCCGTCTCCTGAGGTGGAGGTCGCTGACCTCCGTCTCCTGAGGTGGAGGTCGCTGACCTCCGTCTCCAGACGTGGGGGTGGCTGACCTCCGTCTCCAGACGTGGAGGTGGCTGACCTCCGTCTCCAGAGGTGGGGGTGGCTGACCTCCGTCTCCAGACGTGGAGGTGGCTGACCTCCGTCTCCTGAGGTGGAGGTCGCTGACCTCCGTCTCCAGAGGTGGAGGTCCCTGACCTCCGTCTCCTGAGGTGGAGGTGGCTGACCTCCGTCTCCAGAGGTGGAGGTGGCTGACCTCCGTCTCCTGAGGTGGAGGTGGCTGACCTCCGTCTCCAGAGGTGGAGGTCCCTGACCTCCGTCTCCTGAGGTGGAGGTCCCTGACCTCCATCTCCAGAGGTGGAGGTGGCTGACCTCCGTCTCCTGAGGTGGAGATTACTGACCTCTGATGCAGACCATCACTGCTGGGTCTGCAGGCGAAAACATGCTGCAAAGCGCAGCACAGACACTAGGTGGCGCCAGCGCTGCAGGATCCTCAGGGTTTGAACCTGTGAACCAGAACAGAGCAGGTCCACGTCCACCGACTCACTGCGGTTCTGGATGTTTGGATTTCAGGTGAAACTTCAGATTCTATGTAGAAAGAAGAACATTTCAGCATCGACAGTCATTTCTTCTTCTCAAACAGTGGAGGGGCGAGGCGAGGGTCATGTGACCTCCAGGATCCATGACTGGAGGAATGAGGGTCTTCAGGGGGTCTGGGGGTCTTCAGGTGGTCTGGGGGTCTTCAGGTGGTCTGGACTCAATGACTCGATGAATGAGGGTCTTCAGGTGGTCTGGGGGTCTTCAGGTGGTCTGGACTCAATGACTCGATGAATGAGGGTCTTCAGGTGGTCTGGGGGTCTTCAAGTGGTCTGGACTCAATGACTGGATGAATGAGGGTCTTCAGGTGGTCTGGGGGTCTTCAGGTGGTCTGGGCTCAATGACTGGATGAATGAGGGTCTTCAGGTGGTCTGGGGGTCTTCAGGTGGTCTGGGCTCAATGACTGGATGAATGAGGGTCTTCAGGTGGTCTGGGGGTCTTCAGGTGGTCTGGGCTCAATGACTGGATGAATGAGGGTCTTCAGGTGGTCTGGGGGTCTTCAGGTGGTCTGGGCTCAATGACTGGATGAATGAGGGTCTTCAGGTGGTCTGGGGGTCTTCAGGTGGTCTGGGCTCAATGACTGGATGAATGAGGGTCTTCAGGTGGTCTGGGGGTCTTCAGGTGGTCTGGGCTCAATGACTGGATGAATGAGGGTCTTCAGGTGGTCTGGGGGTCTTCAGGTGGTCTGGGCTCAATGACTGGATGAATGAGGGTCTTCAGGTGGTCTGGGGGTCTTCAGGTGGTCTGGGCTCAATGACTGGATGAATGAGGGTCTTCAGGTGGTCTGGGGGTCTTCAGGTGGTCTGGGCTCAATGACTGGATGAATGAGGGTCTTCAGGTGGTCTGGGGGTCTTCAGGTGGTCTGGGCTCAATGACTGGATGAATGAGGGTCTTCAGGTGGTCTGGGGGTCTTCACGTGGTCTGGTGGTCTTCAGGTGGTCTGGGCTCAATGACTGGATGAATGAGGGTCTACATCAGCCAGACCAGAACTTCACTGTTCGCTGCCTCCATTCAACTATAACACATCTCTGTTCATTTAAGCCTTTAAAGCTCATAGAGAGCAGCATAGAGAGCAACTCATAGAGAGCAGCATAGAGAGCAACACATAGAGAGCAGCATAGAGAGCAACTCATAGAGAGCAAAGCATAGAGAGCAACGCATAGAGAGCAGCATAGAGAGCAAAGCATAGAGAGCAACGCATAGAGAGCAGCATAGAGAGCAAAGTATAGAGAGCCAAGTATAGAGAGCAACGCATAGAGAGCAAAGTATAGAGAGAAAAGCATAGAGAGCAACGCATAGAGAGCAAAGCATAGAGAGCCAAGTATAGAGAGCAATGCATAGAGAGCAACGCATAGAGAGCAAAGCATAGAGAGCACAGCATAGAGAGCACAGCATGGAAAGCAAAGCTTAGAGAGCAGCATAGAGAGCAATGCATAGAGAGCAAAGTATAGAGAGCAGCATAGAGAGCAGCATGGAGAGCACAGCATAGAGAGCCAAGTATAGAGAGCAGCATAGAGAGCAACGCATAGAGAGTAAAGTATAGAGAGCAGCATAGAGAGCAACGCATGTTGGGAAACAGTGACTCACACAGAAGATGACGTCAGACCAAACCTCTTCCTGCTTCAACACGAGATCCACGGTTTCTCCCTGAGTCAGAACGGCTTCATGCAGATTAACAGGAAGTGAACCAGCAGCTCTGCTAATATCAGATTATAGAGCAGCTTCCTCTTCTATCGTCCACTTTATAGAGCATCTCCCCCGTTAACATCTAAGTTATAGAGCATCTTCCTCGTCTGACATCATATTATGGAGCATCTCCGTCTTCTAACATTCAGTTTATAGAGCATCTTCCTCCTCTCACATCAAGTTCATAAAACAGCTTCCTCCGTTAACATCCAAATGATAGAGCACCTTTCTCCTCTAACATCAGATTATAGAGCACCTTCCTCTTCTAACATTAAGTTTATTGAGCATCTTCCTCCTCTAAAATCAGATTATAGATCATATTCCTCCTCTAATGTCAGATTATAGAGCAATTTCATCCTCTAATGTCAGATTGTAGAGCATCTTCCTCCTCTAACGACCAAATTATAGAGCACCTTCCTCCTCTAACACACAATTTACAGAGTATATTCATCCTCTAACATCCAGGTAGTAGGGCATCTTCCTCCTCTAATGTCAGATTGTAGAGCACCTTCCTCCTCTAACATCCAAATTATAGAGCATCGTCCTCCTCTAATGTCAGATTATAGAGAATCTTCCTCCTCTAACATCCAAATTATAGAGCACCGGCCTCCTCTTACATCATATTATAGAGCATCTCCCCACTAATGTAAGATTGTAGAGCATCTTCCCCCTCTAACATCCAAATTATAGAGCATCTTCCTCCTCTAACACACAGTTTATAGAGAATGTTCCTCTTTTAACATACAGATTATAGAGCATTGTCCTCCTCTAACATCAGATTATAGGGCATCTTCCTCCTAACTTCCAGATCATAGAGCATCTTCCTCCTCTAACATCCAGTTTATAGAGCACCTCCCTCCTCTAACATCAGATTATAGAGCACCGTCTATCTCTAATGTCAGATTATAGAGCACCGCACTCCTCTAACATCATATTATAGAGCATCTTCCCTCCCTAAATTTCAGATTATAGTGAATCTTTCTCCTCTAACATCCAAATTGTAGAGCACCGTCCTCCTCTAACATCAGATTATAGAGCATCTTCCGCCTCTAATGTCCGATTGTAGAGCAGGTTCCTCCTCTAACATCCAAATTATAGAGCACCGTCCTCCTCTAACATTAAGTTGAAAGAGCACCTTCCTCCTCTAACATCATATTATAGAGCATCTTCCTCTAATGTCAGATTATAGAGCACACGCCTCCTCTAATGTCAGATTGTAGAGCACCTTCCACCTCTAACATCCAAATTATAGAGCACCACCCCTTCGAACATCCAGTGTATAGAGCATATTCTTCCTCTAACCTCAGATGATAGAGCATATTCCTCCTCTAACACCAGATTATAGAGCATCTTCCTCCTAACATGGAGATTACAGAGCACCTTCCTCCTCTAACATCAGATCATAGAGCATCTTCCTCTATGTGTCTCTCTAGTTGTTTCTTCTGTTTTGTGTTTACCGCTCTATGTGTCGCTCTAGTTGTTTCTTCTGTTTTGTGTTTACCGCTCTGTGTCGCTCTGGTTGTTTCTTCTGGTTTGTGTTTACTGCTCTATGTGTCTCTCTAGTTGTTTCTTATGTTTTGTATTTACTGCTCTATGTGTCTCTCTAGTTTTTTCTTCTGTTTTGTGTTTACCGCTCTGTGTCTCTCTCGTTGTTTCTTCTGTTTTGTGTTTACCGCTCTGTGTCGCTCTAGTTGTTTATTCTGTTTTGTGTTTACCGCTCTGTGTGTAGCTCTGGTTGTTTATTCTCTTTTGTGTTTACCGCTCTATGTGTCTCTCTAGTTGTTTATTCTGTTTGGTGTTTACCGCTCTATGTGTCACTCTTGTTGTTTCTTCTGTTTGGTGTTTACCGCTCTGTGTCACTCTAGTTGTTTCTTCTGTTTTGTGTTTACCGCTCTATGTGTCACTCTAGTTGTTTCTTCTGTGTTGTGTTTACCGCTCTGTGTGTAGCTCTGGTTGTTTCTTCTCTTTTGTGTTTACTGCTCTATGTGTCTCTCTAGTTGTTTCTTCTGTGTTGTGTTTACTGCTCTATGTGTCTCTCTAGTTGTTTCTTCTCTTTTGTGTTTACTGCTCTATGTGTCTCTCTAGTTGTTTCTTCTGCTTTGTGTTTACCGCTCTGTGTGTAGCTCTGGTTGTTCCTTCTCTTTTGTGTTTACTGCTCTATGTGTCTCTCTAGTTGTTTCTTATGTTTTGTGTTTACTGCTCTATGTGTCTCTCTAGTTTTTTCTTCTGTTTTGTGTTTACCGCTCTGTGTCTCTCTAGTTGTTTCTTCTGTTTTGTGTTTACCGCTCTGCTGCTGCTCTCCTGCTCTGCTGCTGCTCTGCTGCTGCTCCACTGTTGCTCTGCTGGAAGTCATTTTGTTGCTTATGCATGACGGAAACTAAAAACCTTTTCAGGTGGTGTAAATCCTAAAAGATCTGATGGCCTCCAATAGGAACACCGTCTGGAGTGTGTGTGTGTGTGTGTGTGTGTGTGTGTGTGTGTGTGTGTGTGTGTGTGTGTGTGTGTGTGTGTGTGTGTGTGTGTGTGGTGTGTGTGTGTGTGTGTGGTGTATGTGTGTGTGTGTGCATGCGTATGGCGTGTGTGTGTGTGTGTGTGTGTGTGTGTGTGTGTGTGTGTGGTGTGTGTGGTGTGTGCATGCGTATGGTGTGTGTGTGTGTGTGTGTGTGTGTGTGTGTGTGTGGTGTGTGTGTGTGTGTGTGTGTGGTGTGTGTGTGTGCATGCGTATGGTGTGTGTGTGTGTGTGTGTGTGTGTGTGTGGTGTGTGCGTGCGTATGGTGTGTGTGTGTGTGCATGCGTATGGTGTGTGTGTGTGTGTGTGTGTGTGTGTGTGTGTGTGTGTGTGTGGTGTGTGTGTGTGTGTGTGTGTGTGTGTGTGTGTGTGTGTGTGTGTGTGTGTGTGTGTGTGTGTGTGTGTGTGTGTGTGTGTGTGTGTGTGTGTGTGTGTGTGTGTGTGGTCACCCATAGCAGCGACTCTGCTGCTCTCCTCCTCTTTGACCTCTACCTTAAACCAATCAGCTGAAACCAGCAGCCTCCTATTTTATATATTACCCCAACCCCCCCCCCCAAGAACCCCACTAACCCCCCCCCCCCCCAGTGACCCCCCCCCTCCCCCACTAACCCCCCCCCCCCCCCCAGTGACCCCCCCCCCCACCACTCCCATCCCCCAACACACATCACATTATCTTTCAAATGGACGTCTGGAGACGTTGGAGAGACGAAGTGTTTGGACGTGTGAGTCGGGGGTGAAGGTGGAGAAGCTCAGGAAGCTGCACCTCCGTCACTCCGTCGCTCTGTCCCTCCATCCCTCCGTCCCTCCATCCCTCCGTCACTCCGTCCCTCCGTCCCTCCATCCCTCCGTCACTCCGTCCCTCCGTCCCTCCATCCCTCCGTCCCTCCATCCCTCCGTCCCTCCGTCCCTCCGTCACTCCGTCCCTCCATCCCTCCGTCCCTCCATCCCTCCGTCACTCCGTCCCTCCATCCCTCCATCCCTCCGTCACTCCGTCCCTCCATCCCTCCATCCCTCCGTCGCTCTGTCCCTCCATCCCTCCGTCCCTCCATCCCTCCGTCACTCCGTCCCTCCATCCCTCCATCCCTCCGTCCCTCCGTCCCTCCATCCCTCCGTCCGTCCATCCCTCCGTCCCTCCATCCCTCCATCCCTCCATCCCTCCGTCACTCCGTCCCTCCGTCCCTCCATCCCTCCGTCACTCCGTCCCTCCATCCCTCCATCCCTCCGTCGCTCTGTCCCTCCATCCCTCCGTCCCTCCATCCCTCCGTCACTCCGTCCCTCCATCCCTCCATCCCTCCGTCGCTCTGTCCCTCCATCCCTCCGTCCCTCCATCCCTCCATCCCTCCGTCCCTCCATCCCTCCATCCCTCCGTCACTCCGTCCCTCCGTCCCTCCATCCCTCCGTCCCTCCATCCCTCCGTCCCTCCGTCCAAGAAGAAAGGAGGGTGAAGCACCTGCTAAAATCAAAACGTCTAAACTGGCTGAAAACAGCTGAAACGAGAGAAACGAGTGGAGCAGGATGAAAAGTAGTGAAATACTCTGAACGGCAGAAACTGTGAAAATAGGATAAAAATGGTTTTATTAAAACAGCTTGAAATGATAAGTGGCTAAAAGAACTAAAACTCTTTAAAAAAAACTAACAAACTGAAATATCTTTAGAAGAAAAACTACAAAGGGTAAAACCAGTAAAACAGCTGACTCTGCTAAAATAAGATCAAAGTGATGAAAGTGAGAAAAACCACCGCTGAAGGTGGTGAATGCTAAAAACAGCTAAATGCTAAAGCTACAAACACGCTGATCAAATGTTAAAAGAATAAAACCAAATGAAATTAAATTAATTGAAAAAGATTAAATTGTTAAAAGTGGCTTAAAAACACGAAATAATGCTAACACGGCTAACGGCTAACGGCTAAAGCAGCTTAAACAACTAAAAACATTTAAAAGAACGACTCAAATCAAATAAATATCTAAAACAATTCAAAGTATTAAATATGTGCACCATCGTTAGAACAGGAAACGCGACGGTGGTGAAAAAATAAAAGGCTAAACCCTTAAAAAATATCTAAAGTGAGTAAAAAATATAAAGAAAATATGTGATGAAGAGTTTAAAACAAATCAAACAGTTAAATGTCATAAATGATTTAAACACTTTGAACATTATTCTTAATATTTGGTAACAATTGTGCGTGTGCGTATGTGTGTGTGCGTGTGTATTCTCATACCCGTGTGTGTATGTATGTGTGTGTGCGTGTGTATTCTTATACCCGTGTGTATATTCTTATATCCGTGTGTGCGTGCATGTGTGTGTGCGTGAATGTGAGTGAGTGCGAATGTATTCTTATACGTGTGTGCGTGTACGTGAGTGTGTGCGCGTGTGTGTATTCTTATATCCGTGTGTGTGCGTGTACGTGAGTGTGTGTGCGCGTGTATTCTTATAGCCGTGTGTATGTGCGTGTGTGCGTGTGCATGTGTGTGTGTGTGCGTGTGTATTCTTATAGCCGTGTGTGTGTGTGTGTGTGTGTGTGTGTGTGTGTGTGTGTGTGTGTGTGTGTGTGTGTGTGTGTGTGTGTGTGTGTGTGTGTGTGTGAGAGAGGAGTAACGTCATCAGCCTGATCACACAGAACATCGGAGCTCCAGCCGGAGGAGCGACAGTATCTCGGCTGTGCAGCCGGACAGAGAGGCTCTGTGCTCGGACAGGAGCCCTCACTGTTCCCGGTCCGTCCCGGAGGAAGTGTGGAGCCGTCGGCCCGGGCCGAGAGCTGGAGGACACGGGGGGAAAAGTGTCAGCGGATCCGGTGGACGAGCGACTGAGTCACGTTGGAGGACATGGCTTGTTCCCCGGTCACCCCGGCGTCGCTGGAGGGAGGGACACCGTCCCCCAACGGGACCGAGGAGCCGGCGTGCCCGCGGAAGGTCGGTGCCGAGCTCCATTCAGAAACACGCACATTTAACACCTGCACGTCATCCCGCGCGTGCACGCGCGTGCACCTGCAACACTGCGGTCATTAGCTGACTCAGCAGAAAGCTGTCGGTCATTCGGCCGATCGGAATGAGACATTTAGGGGACATAAGCAGAGAAGAAGCTGTTAGGATGCAGTCTGGTTCAGAAAGCTTCGCACCTGCCTGATCGTGCATGCATGACATGGAAGAGACACGTGTGTGTGTGTGTGTGTGTGTGTGTGTGTGTGTGTGTGTGTGTGTGTGTGTGTGTGTGTGTGTGTGTGTGTGTGTGTGTGTGTGTCCTGCAGCCCTTCACAGAGGCTCCTGCTGTTTAATCCACAAATAGACATTTGAGCCGCTGTTAATTTCTCTGCACAGTAAACAATCTCTTTTATTTTGATCTCGCAGCTCAAGGTGACAAATGTCACGTGGTAGTGACACAATTCTGCAGATGAATGGGGAGTTTGTATTGAACCTCTGTGATATGTTATCAGATTAGATTAGATTAGATTAGATCAGGCTTTATTAAAGAATTCAGTCCCGTTTACACTGCAAAATTCAGACAATTTTGTAAATAGTGTCGTTTTGTTCTTGGCCACTAGTGGGAGCTGTTGTTTGTTTTTGTTCTGAAACTGGCAACAATCTGAAAACCATTGATTGTCAAAATAAAACTACCAAGTTTGATTGTTATTACAGTGACTGTCAAAATAAAACCACTAAATTGGATTGTTATTATGGCAACTTTCAAAATTAAACTACCAAATTGGATTTTTATTATGGTGACTGTCAAAATAAAACTACCAAGTTGGATTGTTATTATGGTAACTGTCAAAATAAAACTACCAAGTTGATTTGTTGTTGCGTTGATTGTCAAAATAAAACTACCGAATTGGATTTTTATTATGGTGACTGTCAAAATAAAACTACCGAATTGGATTTTTATTATGGTGACTGTCAAAATAAAACTACCGAATTGGATTGATATTATGGTGACTGTCAAAATAAAACTACCGAATTGGATTTTTATTATGGTGACTGTCAAAATAAAACTACCGAATTGGATTGATATTATGGTGACTGTCAAAATAAAACTACCAAGTTGGATTGTTATTATGGTAACTGTCAAAATAAAACTACCAAGTTGGATTGTTGTTGCGTTGATTGTCAAAATAAAACTACCGAATTGGATTTTTATTATGGTGACTGTCAAAATAAAACTACCAAGTTGTTTGTTATTATGGTGATTGTCAAAATAAAACTACCAAGTTGGATTGTTATTATGGTAACTGTCAAAATAAAACTACCAAGTTGGATTGTTGTTGCGTTGATTGTCAAAATAAAACTACCAAGTTGGATTGTTATTATGGTGACTGTCAAAATAAAACTACCAAGTTGGATTGTTGTTGCGTTGACTGTCAAAATAAAACTACCAAGTTGGATTGTTATTATGGTGACTGTCAAAATAAAACTACCAAGTTGGATTGTTATTATGGTGACTGTCAAAATAAAACTACCAAGTTGGATTGTTGTTGCATTGACTGTCAAAATAAAACTACCAAGTTGGATTGTTATCATGGTGACTGTCAAAATAAAACTATGTTTTCAGTGGTTCTGAGCTCCGTTGTCATGGAAACAGAAACCAAGTTTAGTGTTTTCACTTGATCACGTTTCCATGTTCACGAGTTCTGAAGCTAAAAATAAGAAAAATTGATCGTAAAAACACTTAAAAGCCAAATCAGCCAAAGCTGCTATAAGAGAAGTAAATAAATAAATGATATTAAATAAAAATGTGAAATTATGTGAATTGCTAACAGGAGCTACATAAAATGGCTAAAACTGCTAAAATGGCTCATAAAGGTAAAGATGGTAAAACTATAATGTCATAAATTCAACATAAACCACAGCTGTGAGAATATAGCAGTAAATACATGATGTATTATATCAGACATGGATTAATCCAGATTATCATCATAGTCATGAGAAAGTTCCAGGATTTGCATATTAGGTGCGTTTTTAAGAGTTTTTAAGTGACGAGTCACGACTTTCTGGTCGTCGTTCACGTTCTGCAAATTCTCCTGAGAATCACTGAGAAGAACGAAAAGTTTGGTTCTGATTAGAAAAGTAATCTAATGAGAGCAGTAATCCCTTAGTACCGCAGATCAGAAGCAGAATTAACTGGAGAACAAACGTCAACTCCCAAAAGACAGAAATATAATCTCATTTAATGTTCGTATCATGACAAACATGGCGTCTCTCTGTCGGCATGATTCCACTCATAATCTGGATTTAATCTGATTAGGAGGAAAACCAGCTTGTCCTCAAACCCAGACCCCAGTCGGAGCCTCACACTGACCCACTGCGCCGCACGCCGGCTTTACAGGGAGACCGCCCCCCCCCACACACACACACACAACAGGTGTGTGTGTGTGTGTGTGTGTGCGTGTGTGTGTGTGTGTGTGTGTGTGGGAATGCAAACTGAAGGCCAAATGTAAGACTGCCACCGCTCGCCTCCCAACCTGGCAACCTGCCAGCCAGAACGACTAAAAGCAGAAAAAGAAAGTAAAATAGCTAAAAAATCATTAAAAACTGCTGATCCGGGTAAAAAAGAAGAAACTGAAGTAGCTAAAGGAGGTAAAACTAGTAGAAAATATACACATAGAAAGTTGTAAAACCTCAAACTAAACAAATACCTGAAATAAAAGGAAAGTAAAGAAAACACTTAAACTCTCTGAAAAGATAAAATGTTAAAAGTAAAAGTAGTTAAATGTATTTAAAACGGCTGAAATTGATAAACTACTAAAAATAAAAGATAAAAGTTGTAGGATGATAAACTAAAGTGGGGAAACAGTTTTTGTAATTATTCCCAAGCGTCCTGTGACAGTGGACGAGCTGATGGTCGGAGAAGTCGTGTTGATGAACGCGTGGATTCTGGTCTTCAGGGTCGTTTGTCTGGACCTGGTCCAAGCTTTTCTTTTGAAAGTCTCATCAGAGCGGAGGAGCTCTTCCTGCGGTCGCCATGGGACTCCTCCCATTAGTGGACATGTTGTGTCCTTCAGGGTCGTGTCTCATGGAAGCGTTGACATTGGTTCCTCCTGGGCTCCTCCACCCTCTTAGCCTCCTCCACCCTCATGTCTTCCTGTGTTGCAGGGTGAGGTGGAGGTGGGCTCCACCCTGCTCCACCTGCTGGGTGGTGTATACTGCAGCCCTGTTGTGACCTCACACCAGAGGAGTTTTGAAAGTTGCTGACTCAGCAGTCTCTCTTCACTGTGGAGACCAGGTCCTGGTTCGCTGCTTGACGCTTCAGTGGAACAAACCAAACACCATCAGTCGTCGGTTCTACCAGAGGAACCACTACTTTAATGCCAATATGCATATTATTAGTTTGATAAGAGAAGGTGGGGGTGGGGTGGGGTGGGGGTGGGGTGGGGTGGGGGGGGGGGGGGGGGGGGGACTGGGTGGAAACACTGGAAACACTGGGTGGAAAAGAGTTTCAGACTCACACACCAGTGATGCTACATGCTACATGCTAAAGTGTTTCAGGCTCACACACCAGCAAAGCTACATGCTACATGCTAAAGAGCTTCAGGCTCACACACCAGCGATGCTACATGCTAAAGAGTTTCAGACTCACACACCAGTGATGCTACATGCTAAAGTGTTTCAGACTCACACACCAGTGATGCTACATGCTACATGCTAAAGAGTTTCAGGCTCACGCACCAGTGATGCTACATGCTACATTCTAAAGAGCTTCAGGCTCACACACCAGTGATGCCACATGCTACATGCTAAAGAGTTTCAGGCTTATACACCAGCAATGCTACATGCTACATGCTAAAGAGCTTCAGGCTCACACACCAGTGATGCTACATGCTACATGCTACATAGGGTTGCAACACTTAAACTGTTTCCAATGAAATCGTATAGTTTTTGCGTTTTTGTTTCCGAAAAGTATCGTCGCTAAAGTATCTAAAGGGTGGTACTTGTACTTGAACGAACTCGAAGGTTTTTCGAGTTTGAGGTTTTTTATTTGTTTCCCTACAATGTGAGGTTCTGAAGGTCTGGTTGTTTTGATTGAAAAGGACATTTTGTTCTTGGCTTCAGTGTACCATCGGGACAAATGTTGGAATAAGGAACTTAAATCCCCTTGAAGCTCAGCTGAGCCAGAGGGTGGTGTGAAGACTTTCAGAGTAAAATGTACCTCCGTTAAGCATAAAGGACGAGTCATCCTCCATAAGAACCAGAAGAAAGTTCTGTGGAGTCCTGCAGAACCAAATGACCTCATGGTCCAGGTTCCACCGTCCAGGACCAAGTCTGGTGGTTCTGCTCCTTCCAGCTCCATCATGACTCCGTCAGTTCTATCTATGTTTAGCTTGTAGCCTCGCAGCTCGTTAGCATGTCAGAGGGCGGAGTTACGTGATGCACCTGAACGCATCACGGAGCTCCTGCAGGTAAAACCAGACCAACAAACGGTTTCATCATGAAACAGAAATTCTTCTAGAAACCCTGAGAGAGAAACAGGCTGAAACCTTAAATCAAATCAAACTTTATTAGTACAACACTTTTCATACAAACACAAACACTACGTGCTTCTAATGAAACAGAAGAAATATAATAGAATTAAATAGAAACACTTGATGAACACACTCACACACACACCCACACTCACACCCACACCCACACCCACACCCACACCCACACCCACACCCACACCCACACCCACACCCACACCCACACCCACACCCACACCCACACCCACACCCACACCCACACCCACACCCACACCCACACTCACACACACACACCCACCCACACCCACACCCACACCCACACTCACACACACACCCACACTCACACACACACCCACACCCACACCCACACCCACACCCACACCCACACCCACCCACACACCCACCCACACCACCAATCCCAACTGCACGTAACAAACTATAAAAATAAAACACTGCTTCACAGAAGTGTGCCTTTTTCGTGAGGGGGCGTGGCCTGGTGCGAAGGGGCGTGGCCTGTTGTGATGGGATGTGGTCTGTCGTGAGGGGGCGTGGTCTGGTGCGAAGGGGCGTGGCCTGTTGTGATGGGATGTGGTCTGTCGGGAGGGGGCGTGGTCTGGTGCGAAGGGGCGTGGCCTGTTGTGATGGGATGTGGTCTGCCGTGAGGGGGCGTGGCCTGCAAGTTCTTTAGCTTCTTCTCAGAGGATGAACTCTCCTGCTGAACAAGCATTTTTTCATCAGCAGAACTTTCCTTCTTGTTCCTCTGGGTTCTTCTGGGGTGAGTCTGGGTTCTTCTAGGTTCTTCTGGGTTCTTCTGGGGTTCTTCTGGGTTCTTCTGGGGTGAGTCTGGGTTCTTCAGGGTTCTTCTGGGTTCTTCTGGGGTTCTTCTGGGTTCTTCTGGGGTGAGTCTGGGTTCTTCAGGGTTCTTCTGGGGTTCTTCAGGGTTCTTCAGGGTTCTTCTGGGGTTCTTCTGGGTTCTTCTGGGGTGAGTCAGCAGTATAACTCAGGATGTTTCACTTCAGTGTGACGGGAATCATTAGTACTTCTATACTTCAGCTGAACAGAACCAAGTGTGACGGATTTAAACCTGAAGGATGAAGAACTGAGCTGCTTCCACAGGAGAGGAACCCTTTTCTCTACAGAATGACAGCTGTGAGGATCCTTCTGGATTTCCTCAGCAGCTCCGTGACGACGAGCTCCAGAGCCTCTAAAGGTCTCGAGCGGTTCCGCTGCGTTCTGCCGGCGCCGGTCAGAGGACGTCTGCTGCTCTGGATTATCAGAGGAAGTCAGTTTGTTGGCAGCCCAGCAGGTTCCGTCCCTCCCAGATGTGCGGCTCCGCTGGCAGATGTTCCTGCTGTTTGCTGTGTCATGCTGCCAGAGGATGCTGACTCTGGTTCCTCCCCTGGTTCTCCTCACACAGGCTGAGCCGCTCACTGACACTGGATGTATTGATGGAACGTCGTGCTGATCGTGGATGATTGTGATCAGACGGTTCTGGAGCGGCCGGCTCACGTTCCCTCTGTGGTTCTGGAGCTCTGACCACGACTCGCTGGTCCTGCAGAGCGGCAGAGCGGAGCACCATCAGCGGTGGAGCTCTTCTCGTTTTCACCAGTAATTCTATCAAACACAATTGTGGCTGCGCTTCCTGCTCCATCAGAACTCCGGGGCTTCATCAGATCATCAGAGGAACCGGGTCGGATCGGTTCTCTAGGAAGAAGCTCCAGAGTTAATGGAGGAAAGATTTGATTCCTGAAACATGAACTGAGGTTTGCTGCTCAGCTTCCAGCAAAGTGTTTCATCTCCAGATCCTCCAGCTGACGGTCCGTCTCTGGAGCTGACGGAGCAGGGAGTGATGGAGCAGGGAGTGACGGAGCAGGGAGTGACGGAGCAGGGAGTGACGGAGCAGGATGTGATGGAGCAGGGAGTGATGGAGCACGGAGTGACGGAGCAGGGAGTGAAGGAGCAGGGAGTGACGGAGCAGGATGTGATGGAGCAGGATGTGATGGAGCAGGATGTGATGGAGCAGGGAGTGATGGAGCACGAAGTGACGGAGCAGGGTGTGACCGAGCAGGGAGTGACGGAGCAGGATGTGACGGAGCAAGGAATGACCGCAGCTGGGAGTAATGGAGCAGGGAGTGATGGAGCAGGATGTGACGGAGCAGGACGTGACCAAGCAAGGAGAGATGGAGCAGGATGTGACGGAGCAGGGAGTGATATAGCAGGGAGTGACAGAGCAGGGAGTGATGGAGCAGGGAGTGATGGAGCAGGGAGTGATGGAACAGGACGTGACCGCAGCAGGGACTGACGGAGCAGGACGTGACGGAACAGGGAGTGATGGAGCAGAACCAGCAGGGAGTGACCGAGCAGGGAGTGACGGAGCAGGATGTGACGGAGCAGGACGTGCAGGAGCAGGGAGTGACCGGAGCAGGGAGTGACCGGAGCAGGACGTGACGGAGCAGGACGTGATGGAGCAGGGAGTGACGGAGCAGGACGTGATGGAGCAGGGAGTAACTGAGTATGGAGTGATCGAGCAGGGAGTGATCGAGCAGGGAGTGATGGAGCAGGACGTGACGGAGCACAGAGTAACTGAGTATGGAGGGATCGGGCAGGGAGTGATGGAGCAGGACGTGACCGCAGCAGGGACTGACGGAGCATGACGTGACGGAGCAGGACGTGACAGAGCAGGACGTTAATATCAGTGTGTAGCATTAACATTAGTGTGTAGCATTAACATTAGTGTGTAGCGTTAACATTAGTGTTAATATCAGTGTGTAGCATTAACATTAGTGTGTAGCGTTAACATTAGTGTGTAGCATTAACATTAGTGTGTAGCATTAACATTAGTGTTAATATCAGTGTGTAGCATTAACATTAGTGTGTAGCGTTAACATTAGTGTGTAACATTAACATTAGTGTGTAGCATTAACATTAGTGTGTAGCGTTAACATTAGTGTTAATATCAGTGTGTAGCATTAACATCAGTGTGTAGCATTAACATTAGTGTGTAGCGTTAACATTAGTGTGTATCATTAACATTAGTGTGTAGCGTTAACGTTAGTGTGTAGCATTAACATTAGTGTGTAGCGTTAACATTAGTGTTAACATTAGTGTGTATCATTAACATTAGTGTGTAGCGTTAACGTTAGTGTGTAGCATTAACATTAGTGTGTAGCGTTAACATTAGTGTTAACATTAGTGTGTATCATTAACATTAGTGTGTAGCATTAACATTAGTGTGTAGCGTTAACATTAGTGTTAATATCAGTGTGTAGCATTAACATTAGTGTTAATATCAGTGTGTAGCATTAACATTAGCGTTAACATTAGTGTGTAGCATTAACATTAGTGTGTAGCGTTAACAGTGTGTAGCATTAACATTAGTGTGTAGCATTAACATTAGTGTTAACATTAGTGTGTAGCGTTAACATTAGTGTGTAGCATTAACATTAGTGTGTAGCGTTAACATTAGTGTTAATATCAGTGTGTAGCATTAACATTAGTGTGTAGCATTAACATTAGTGTGTAGCATTAACATTAGTGTTAATATCAGTGTGTAGCATTAACATTAGTGTGTAGCGTTAACATTAGTGTTAATATCAGTGTGTAGCATTAACATTAGTGTGTAGCATTAACATTAGTGTGTAGCGTTAACATTAGTGTTAATATCAGTGTGTAGCATTAACATTTGAATCATTTTCTTTCATTAATCCAGGAATGAACAACAAAGATGTTTTCAGTTTGTAGTACCCATTACTAACTCATTACTAACCCATTACTAACTCATTACTAACTCATTACTAACTCATTACTAACCCATTGCTAACTAATTACTAACTCATTACTAACCCATTACTAACTCATTACTAACCCATTACTAACTCATTACTAACCCATTACTAACTCATTACTAACTCATTACTAACCCATTACTAACTCATTACTAACTCATTACTAACTCATTACTAACCATTACTAACTCATTACTAACTCATTACTAACCAGTTAACGAAGAACCAACCTGACACTAAATGAGAACCAGCAATGACTCGGTTCCTCGTTGGACAGAACCTGGGTGGCGTTCCAGCATTCGTTCGTTCGTCTCCTGCCGCTCCGCCCTCCTCAGGGTGGAGGAATTAGGAGCCAGTAAAAATAGCTTGAGCGGTGCAGGTGCCGCTCTGTCCTTGGAGGCGAGCGGCTGCTGGTCCCTGCTGGTCCCGTCCCACATGAGCTCCAGTGTCCAGCTGTCCTTGTTCCTCCTGGACACTGGAGGACACAGAGCGGCGGCAGCTATTGTGGTCCACCCTCTCTAACCTGAGCTCCGCGGCTCATTGGTGGCAGGCGTCCCCCGGCCGTCCAGCCGGTGGACGCTCGCTGTGTGAAGCCCCCCGGGGTCTCTGGCAGGACCAGCAGGACAAGCAGGACCAGCAGGACCAGCAGGACGTGCAGAGCGGCAGCCATTGATAGAATGAAGGGAAAGCGGAGGTCTGGTCCACAGCGCCTGCTCTTGTTTTGATGACAGAAGAAAGTGGATTCTCCATTTCTTTCAAAATAAAAGTGGACTCAGCTTCCAGAAGCTTTAAACGTTTTAAATGTGTGACGAGTCTCGTCAGACGGTAACATTGACCCATTCTCTGCAGGGCGACACATCAGCAGTTCATCTTCTAGCTTTAGTTTAAAACTAAAAAACTAAAATCCACAAAATGAACAGAAAAACAACAAAAATATCATTTTTATCCCCAAAACTTCTTTGCTGAAGAGAAACGACGAACCAACCCGCTCTGTCTTTATCGTACCACCAGGGGGCGTCGTCTCCCCTTTAAATACACAAAGAGTGGAATAAAACCTTTACCAGTTTTGTTTGAGGTCAAACTGAAGACATTTGATTCTGACGTGAAACTCAAACACTCTTATCAAGTTCAGACGTCGTGAAAAGGTTCCAGACTGGTTCCAACAGGTTCCAGACTGGTTCCAACAGGTTCCAACAGGTTCCAGACTGGTTCCAACAGGTTCCACACACATGGCGCTCCAGATGTGCTCAGCAACGTCAGCAGCAGGTGGAGTCTTTAATATAAATGAGAACAACAAAAGTAAGAGACTGTAAATTATGTTCCGACAAAATAGCATCACCAGCAACTAAATCACCAGCAACTTAATCACCAGCAACTTGATAACCAGCAACTTAATCACCAGCAACTTAATCACCAGCAGCTTAATCACCAGCAACCTGATAACCAGCAACTTAATCACCAGCAACTAAATCACCAGCAACTTGATAACCAGCAACTCAATCACCAGCAACTCAATCACCAGCAACTTAATCACCAGTAACTTGATAACCAGCAACTTGATAACCAGCAACTCAATCACCAGCAACTCAGTCACCAGCAACTTAATCACCAGCAACTTGATAACCAGCAACTAAATCACCAGCAACTTAATCACCAGCAACTTAATCACCAGCAACTTGATAACCAGCAACTCAATCACCAGCAACTCAGTCACCAGCAACTTAATCACCAGCAACTTGATAACCAGCAACTCAATCACCAGCAACTCAGTCACCAGCAACTTAATCACCAGCAACTCGATAACCAGCAACTTGATAACCAGCAACTTGATAACCAGCAACTCAATCACCAGCAACTCAGTCACCAGCAACTTAATCACCAGCAACTTGATAACCAGCAACTCAATCACCAGCAACTCAGTCACCAGCAACTTAATCACCAGCAACTCGATAACCAGCAACTTGATAACCAGCAACTTGATAACCAGCAACTCAATTACCAGCAACTAAATCACCAGCAGCGTTCACCTGATGTAACTCTGAGTCATGCTACATGCTAAAGCGTTTCAGGCTCACGCACCAGCGATGCTACATGCTACATGCTACATAGAGATGCAGTAAAGTAACGTAGACGACCTCGATACACTCGGGCTCCATTCACACAACGTTTCAAGTAAAAACTGTGTACACCACACCACACCAGCGTTCTGCAATGAAACCACACCCACATGCAGCGGGGGGTGGGGACCGGGTGGGGTGAGGTGGGGGTGAGGTGGGGTGAGGTGGGGGTGAGGTGGGGTGAGGTGGGGGTGAGGTGGGGGTGAGGTGGGGGGGCTATCAGGACCTGCAGCGAGCGGAGAAGCCAGTAGAAGTGGCAGCGCTCTCAGCTTGTCTTATCGTTCTCGGGAGTCCAGCCAGCAGCACAGACCAACGTGACACACGAGCAGCCGAGGCTATATTTGGACCAACATGCTTGGTTCTGACCCTGAGGACATATTTTCACCAGGATTTGCTCACAAGCCACGTCTTCCACACCACATTCTTCTGTGTCTGTCCTATATTGTAGACCAGAGGTCTGGAGACGTTTCCCCTTTGTACCTCCAGCATACACCCTGACCAGGACCCTCAAGCCCCTCCCACAAAGGGTTGTCCCACAAAGAGTTGTCCCACAAAGGGTTGTCCCACAAAGACAACGGCTGGTCAGTTTCAAATATATGGAAATAGTTTCAATCACCTGACTGGGTCACATGACCATTGCATCATCTCACGGCAACGTGTGTGTGTGTGTGTGTGTGTGTGTGTGTGTGTGTGTGTGTGTGTGTGTGTGTGTGTGTGTGTGTGTGTGTGTGTGTGTGTGTGTCCCCACTACGAACACAGACGAGTTTCAGTTTTGTAGGACAGTTCATCCATCAGTTCCAGCTTTAGGACGTTTGTTCTCCAACGTCTTCGATCTGTTTGAGACGCAGTGAGTTGAATCTCCGTCTGCTGAACAAGCAAACAGGACACGTTGTCAGTTTTCTGTCTGTAGTTTCTGGATGGGGGCCTGTGGGGGACGATGGAGCCTGTGGGGACCTGTGGGGGACGATGGAGCCTGTGGGGGCCTGTGGGGGACGATGGAGCCTGTGGGGGCCTGTGGGGGACGATGGAGCCTGTGGGGTCCTGTTGGGGACGATGGTGGACGATGGAGCCTGTGGTGACAGGTGGGGGACGATGGAGCCTGTGGGGACAGGTGGGGGACGATGGGGGACGATGCAGCCTGTGGGGGACGGTGGAGGTTGTGGAAGCCTGTGGGGGATGATGGAGGATGATGGAGCCTGTGGGGGCCTGTGGGGGACGATGGAGGTTGTGGGGGCCTGTGGGGGACGGTGGAGGTTGTGGGGGCCTGTGGGGGACGGTGGAGGTTGTGCGGGCCTGTGGGGGACAATGGAGCCTGTGGGGGACGATGCAGCCTGTGGGGGCCTGTGGGGGACGGTGGAGGTTGTGGGGGATGATGAAGCCTGTGGGGGACGGTGGAGGTTGTGGGGGCCTGTGGGGTACGGTGGAGGCTGTGGGGGATGATGAAGGCTGTGGGGGACGGTGGAGGTTGTGGGGGCCTGTGGGGGACGGTGGAGGTTGTGGGGGCCTGTGGGGGACAATGGAGCCTGTGGGGGCCTGTGGGGGACGATGCAGCCTGTGGGGGCCTGTGGGGGACGGTGGAGGTTGTGGGGGCCTGTGGGGGACAATGGAGCCTGTGGGGGCCTGTGGGGGGACGATGCAGCCTGTGGGGGCCTGTGGGGGACGGTGGAGGTTGTGGGGGATGATGAAGCCTGTGGGGGACGGTAGAGGTTGTGGGGGCCTGTGGGGGACAGTGGAGCTGTATCAACGTGAGGAATCTGTTCAGTCTTGGTTCTCGGTGCAGAAGCAGCAGCAGAGAGACGTCCCTCCACCCAGACTTCCTGGTTAACGTGATATTCCTGGAATACCTCCGAGGAATCGGTTCACTCTCTCATGTTCGCTCAGGAAAGAGCAGCTCAGGTTTGGATTGGAAGAGTTCTCCATCTAGTTCCACACTTTCATCACATTCCTGCAAACTCTTCCTTCGCGTCTTTTTGAATCTGGACATTAATTTTAGTTTTCAGTGAACCGAGTCCACGGCTGACGGTTCTCCTTCTGGAAGGTTCTGCAGATTCCATAGCACAGAAAGCACATTTTGAAAGAGACGCATCCAAATCGAGTTTTTAGCAACGTGACGCCGAACAAGTGTGAATTCATGAGTCCCTGTCCCGTCCTGTTCAGACTTCCTGGTTCCGTCCTGGTCCAGGTTCCATCCTGGTCCATGTTCCGTCTCGGTCCAGGTTCCGTCCTAGTTCCGGTTCCATCCCGGTCCAGGTTCCGTCCCGGTCCAGGTTCCGTCCTGTCCAGGTTCCATCCTGCTCCAGGTTCCGTCCTGGTCCATGTTCCGTCCCAGTCCAGGTTCCGTCCTAGTTCCGGTTCCGTCCTGGTCCAGGTTCCATCCTGCTCCAGGTTCCATCCTGTCCAGGTTCCGTCCTGTCCAGGTTCTATCCTGCTCCAGGTTCCATCCTGGTCCATGTTCCGTCCCGGTCCAGGTTCCGTCCTAGTTCCGGTTCCGTCCTGGTCCAGGTTCCGTCCCGGTCCAGGTTCCGTCCTGTCCAGGTTCCATCCTGCTCCAGGTTCAATCCTGTCCAGGTTCCGTCCTGTCCAGCTTCCATCCTGCTCCAGGTTCCATCCTGCTCCAGGTTCAATCCTGTCCAGGTTCCGTCCTGTCCAGGTTCCATCCTGCTCCAGGTTCCGTCCTGGTCCAGGTTCCGTCCTAGTTCCGGTTCCGTCCTGTCCAGGTTCCATCCTACTCAAGGTTCAATCCTGTCCAGGTTCCGTCCTAGTTCCGGTTCCGTCCTGCTCCAGGTTCCGTCCTGGTCCAGGTCCACAGGCAGGTGGACCTCCCCCCGCTGAGCGGCTCTTAATATTCTCCTAGGACGGATGGGTTCTGGCGGTTGTTCTGCGGTTTCCTGTTGCAGCTGGATCAATACCAGTAATGGTTTCAACGGTCCCCTGATGGCCTCTTAACACAACCTGCTTCCTGCGGCGGCGTTCAGCCTTTAGAAACAATCTGGTTCTGCTGGGAGACGACGCAGAGACCAAGGGAAGACGTCACATGGAACTGTTTCCACTGGTGTGTCTGGTTGACGGAGACTCCGTCCAGCTGGTTCTGCCGGTGGGACGCGTCTCCTCTCTTCTTTTTGTCTTTATCAAATAAAGAAGAAGGGAAATCTAAAAATACTGCGCGTGACGGCGTCTCTTTGTAGTTTGCTGCAGTTGAGATTCGGTTCTGCTTCAATGGAAACGTTCTGATGGTTGGATTGTCGTGACAATGGAATCATTTAAAGGCGTCATCACCTGGTATTGTCCTGTGTCCAGTCTCCCGTAAATTGTCTTTAAATCAAATCTTAATACTTGTTAGGAAAGAAATATCAATGTCAGCGTTCTGTCCTTTATTCATCCCGCAACTTCCTCTAGTGAGGAACTGGTGTGGATTCTGCAAAAACTGTATATCATGGGGATAGCATAACCATAGCATAGGGATAGCATAACCATAGCATAACCATAGCATAGGGATAGCATAACCATAGCATAGGGATAGCATAACCATAGCATAGGGATAGCATAACCATAGCATAGGGATAGCATAACCATAGCATAACCATAGCATAGGGATAGCATAACCATAGCATAGGGATAGCATAACCATAGCATAACCATAGCATAGGGATAGCATAACCATAGCATAGGGATAGCATAACCATAGCATAACCATAGCATAGGGATAGCATAACCATAGCATAGGGATAGCATAACCATAGCATAACCATAGCATAACAATAGCATAACCATAGCATAACCATAGCATAACCATAGCATAACAATAGCATAACCATAGCATAACCATAGCATAAAGATAGCATAACCATAGCATAACCATAGCATAATGATAGCATAAAAATAGCATAACCATAGCATAATAATAGCATAAAGATAGCATAACGATAGCATAACCATAGCGTAATAATAGCATAACCATAGCATAACCATAGCATAAAGATAGCATAACCATTGCATAATAATAGCATAAAGATAGCATAACGATAGCATAACGATAGCATAACCATAGCGTAATAATAGCATAACCATAGCATAATAATAGCATAAAGATAGCATAACGATAGCATAACCATAGCGTAATAATAGCATAACCATAGCATAACCATAGCATAAAGATAGCATAACCATAGCATAATAATAGCATAAAGATAGCATAAAGATAGCATAACCATAGCGTAATAATAGCATAACCATAGCATAATAATAGCATAACCATAGCATAGCGATAGCATAACGATAGCGTAGCAGTTCTTTGCGCACAAGCTGAATTGTGATAAGAACGACGGTGGAGCGTCTCCAAACATCCAGAGCAACGCAGCCGGAGACTTGAAATGAAATCCAGGCTTGTTTGTTCATCACATGGTTCTCCTTTATACTGGTCACGTTAGCGGCTAGCGGCTAGCGGCTAGCAGCTAGCGGCTAACCACTACATTCCACTAAAGTCCAATCTGAAGCTTGTCTTCAGCGCAGAGAAAACAAAAGTGATGGTCTTTGTAAACTACCAGACAGTGTCCCAGTAATACCCACCACTCAAAACAGTCCGAATGAGCTTTAGGGTCCAAACTAGGGACGTCCCCATCACACTTTCTGGCCCCCGATACCGAGCCGATTTTTCCAGAATTGAGTATCGGCCGGTACCGATACTTTCCCGAGCCGATACTCACATTGCTATTACAGATATACTCAACAGTGTATTTTTGGAGCGACTAAGACGTCTGAAGCTAAAAGCACTATTGACAGAAGCTTTGTTTACCTAGAAATTATTGTAAAACTCACTTATTGAATCAGAATACTTCTCAGAACGACTTAAGAACTTATTTAAACTTTATTCAGTCAGAACAACAAAAAACAACAACAGTTACACTCTGCAGTCTTGTTTCTCTTATTTATGTTAACCTAAACTACTTCACCTGCATTTTGTGGCAAATAAAATTAATAAAAATGAAACCCAGTGAATCAGTTTAACATATAAACTATATAAAACTACAACATAAACAGTATTCAGTAAAACCAATTCCACTTCAAAGTGTCTTTGGCTGGTTGGGTTGAAAATAAGTCCTACAAAAGTGCATAATAAAAATAAATAAATAAATCTTAAACATAAATACTCTCAGGCTCCAGTGTAACTTCTTTGTGTATTAAATTCCAGTTTACCTTGAAGCAGTATGAGAGGTTTGACCTGAATGTCACTGAACATTTACATTTCAATGGGAATTATAAACACTTCATTCTACTTCAAAGTGGTAAAACCTGTTTGACAAAAGTACTCTGAACATAGTACTCTCAAAAACTTAATCACAATACGATCTTTGTCCTCCCTGTCCTTCTCCCAAACCTCCGTCCTCACCTCACTATGAACACGGCTCAACACGAGGCCTCAGGCCATGTAGTACACATGCCAGGCCTTTAGGGGCGCTGTGACTCACCAAACACAATAAAAACGCAGAAGAAGACATGGAGCACATAGAAATTTAGAAGTAGACTTCTGCACATACACACATAAACCACTATATGTAACTCTAGTTTTATAGGTCTATGGCCCCGCTCCACCTGCTTCTAGCTTCTGCAGCTCCACCCGAGCTTCTAGTCCCTGATTGTTCTGGTTATTAGGTGACGTAGTGGTTAGGTGACGTAGTGGTTATTAGGGGACGTTGCAGACCGCGGTTTTTGATCGGCTGGATTTGCCGAACCCGATCCCTCACAAATCACCAATATCGGCGCCGATCAGATATCTACCGATCGGATCGGGACATCCCTAGCCCAAAGGGTTAAAAACCTCCACCTCTTGCCATCAATTCCTGCCTGCTACCGTGAATAACTGTTGATGTCAGCGCATTTATATTTATTTCAGTGATCCTCTGGCGTACCACTAGAGGGAGCCCCGAGTACCACTAGTGGTACACGTACCACACTTTGAGAATGACTGCTCTAGTGTGATGAGGGTGAGTGGGCGTAATGACCCCAAACGTCCACCAGGTGGAGGCAAATGTTGACGGGTGTGGGGGGGGGGGGGGGGGGGGGGTGGACACATCCTGGCGTCTTTGGCCTGTTTTATGTCCTGTTCATTGTCCCTGGTGTCTCTCCTCTGGAGGAGTTGTTGGTGATGAAGTTGCTGGTGATGAAGTTGTTGGTGATGAAGTTGCTGGTGATGAAGTTGTTGGTGATGAAGCTGTTGGTGATGAAGTTGCTGGTGAGGAAGTTGTTGTGATGAAGCTGTTGGTGATGAAGTTGCTGGTGATGAAGTTGTTGGTGATGAAGTTGCTGGTGAGGAAGTTGTTGGTGATGAAGTTGCTGGTGATGAAGTTGTTGTGATGAAGCTGTTGGTGATGAAGTTGCTGGTGATGAAGTTGTTGGTGATGAAGTTGTTGGTGATGAAGTTGCTGGTGAGGAAGTTGTTGGTGATGAAGTTGTTGGTGATGAAGTTGCTGGTGATGAAGTTGTTGGTGATGAAGTTGTTGGTGATGAAGCTGTTGGTGATGAAGTTGTTGGTGATGAAGTTGCCGATGATTAAGTTGCCGGTGATGAAGTTGCCGGTGATGAAGTTGCTGGTGTTGTACCAACTATTTCTCATCTCCTCTTAATATTTTGTTAGAACATAATTTACAGGCTCTTACTTTTGTCTTTCTTGTCAATATTAAAGAATCTCCAAGCCGGGACATCACTCGTCCTCCCGTCCTCTCGTCCTCTCGTCTCCCTGCTGCTGATGTTGCTGATGGACGATGTCACATAGTACTCAACCAGACGAATAGAGGGTGTTGTCGTACTCCATGCAGTATCAGATCTTTTTTATGCTGAGCGCATTATATTTGCAGTTTTTTCAAATTAAACTAATGTTGTAGTTTCCTGAAACCTTCCAACCAGTTAAAGAGAGTAACAGTCAGAATGTGTCCTCCTCGGCGGGTCCACTGACCCTCGGAGGAGGAATAAAGAAGATTTCCTGTGCGGTGATTTTTATCGAGGTGTGTTGTTTGTCGACTGTCTTCTGATCTTACTGTTGCTTTGTCTTTTGTCTTCCAGGTAAGTTGCTGTGAACTCGTCCCATCCCCGTTACCGTCGGTAACGTCTGTCTTCTTCTTCTGGCTGTTTGTCGTCCGTGACGTTAAAATCTTCCTGGTGCAGTTCTGGGTGGAGGCCGAGCCTCGGAGGGCTGTGACATCATCGTCTGGCTCGGTGCTGAGATCTAAAGTGTTAGGGTGGAGGCCACGGGCGGATGTTTCTCTCTCTGAACGCTTCCTGGAGAGCGCCGCTGGTCCTTCACACTGTGGAGGACCTGATTGGTTCTCGCTGCTTCATTTGTCACGGTGTGTTACCGTCTGTCGGCTTTATGGAGTTGGTGAGTCTGGCGACACACGATGAAGAACTGACAAGCTCACATGGCGTCTCTCAGCTGGGACATCTGGTGAAAAACTACCTGTGTTCAGTGGAGGGACGAAAAGCCGGCGCTTATCTGAGATTGACGGATTTCACAGCCAATCAGGAGAGAGGATTTTGTCCTGGTTGGCCGCAGTGTGAGTGTGGTGTTGTATTTATGGAGTAAAAATTCTACAGGTACACAACTACAAGTTCACGGTACACAACTACAAGTTCACGGTACACAGCTACAAGTTCACAGTACACAGCTACAAGTTCACAGTACACAGCTACAAGTTCACGGCACACAGCTACAAGTTCACAGTACACAACTACAAGTTCACGGTACACAACTACAAGTTCACGGTACACAGCTACAAGTTCACGGTACACAGCTACAAGTTCACAGTACACAGCTACAAGTTCACGGCACACAGCTACAAGTTCACAGTACACAACTACAAGTTCACAGTACACAACTACAAGTTCACGGTACAGAACTACAAGTTCACGGTACACAGCTACAAGTTCACAGTACACAGCTACAAGTTCACGGCACACAGCTACAAGTTCACAGTACACAACTACAAGTTCACAGTACACAGCTACAAGTTCACGGTACACAACTACAAGTTCACGGTACACAGCTACAAGTTCACGGCACACAACTACAAGTTCACGGTACACAGCTACAAGTTCACGGTACACAACTACAAGTTCACGGTACACAGCTACAAGTTCACGGCACACAACTACAAGTTCACGGTACACAGCTACAAGTTCACGGCACACAACTACAAGTTCACAGTACACAACTACAAGTTCACAGTACACAACTACAAGTTCACAGTACACAGCTACAAGTTCACGGTACACAACTACAAGTTCACGGTACACAGCTACAAGTTCATGGCACACAACTACAAGTTCACGGTACACAGCTACAAGTTCACGGTACACAGCTACAAGTTCACGGCACACAACTACAAGTTCACGGTACACAACTACAAGTTCACGGTACACAGCTAGAAGTTCACAGTACACAACTACAAGTTCACAGTACACAACTACAAGTTCACGGCACACAACTACAAGTTCACGGTACACAGCTACACCTTCCAGTGTTGCTAGTGCTGATGAGCAGCAGTGATCCCTCCGCTCTGGGAACCACTGCTGCTGATCAGCTGCTGGACTTCAGACCTGCAGGGATTCTGCAGATGTTGATCTGCAGATGTTGATCTACAGATGTTGATCTGCAGATGTTGATCTGCAGATGTTTAGAGAAACCGGACGTCCTCCAGTCAAACCTTCAGGTTGCTTCAGGACGTTTTGGTGGATTTGGACCTTTGACCTTCCGGGACCTTCTGTCCACTGCTGCTGAGATCTAATCCATCGACTGTAAAGCTTCATCATGTGAGCGAGACGATGCATTTTTAATGAAGCTTCCCTCAGAGAGCCGCCCCGTGTCGGCAGGTCTGCCTCGTTATGGATCATTAAATACCCCGCAGGGGGCAATAACAGCGCTGCAGGACGTACGTCTTCATGAAGCCCGAAGGTTTAATGACGATCAGCGGATCTCTGCTTAAAGTGGACAAACTGATTCAGAACCAGACTCACTTCATCAATCATTCACAATCACAATCAATTATAAAGACGCAAAAACTGTAAAAACAAAAACACCGTCAAGATTTATCGTCGGCAAAATAAAGACTTATTAGAAAAGATTAAGTTACTTGTCATGTTTAACTTGTCTAATCAGATTACATCAGGACTCCTGATTATATTACAATATAATCCCAGTATCACGTTCCTTCACATAACAATGACCAGAATGTGTTTCTGATGAAAAAGAATGAAACAGTTTCAGACTGAGATTTTACTCTTTTAACCATTTCCTGTTAGGAAAATAAAAAGCTCCAGGCCGGAGCTCAAACATCTCTAACGCATCAAAGAGCTCAACGCTAAAACTTGTAAAACTGCTAAATGTTGAAGCTGCGATTAAAGATAAAAGTTCTGCATCGATAGAAAAACTCCTGGTAAAGAACCAGAACCTCTAAATGAACCAGAACGTCTAAAAGAACCAGAACCTCTAAATGAACCAGAACCTCTAAAAGAACCAGAACCTGTAAAAGAACCAGAACCTCTAAATGAACCAGAACCTCTAAAAGAACCAGAACCTCTAAAAGAACCAGAACCTCTAAATGACATAAAACTGTTAAAACTGATGAGCTAAAACTGGCTGCAGCGAGCTAAAAGAGTTGAAAGGTTCTGGTCCGAGGTTGTGGTCCGAGGTTCTGGTCCGAGGTTGTGGTCTGAGGTCTGGTCCGAGGTTGTGGTCTGAGGTTCTGGTCCGTGGTTCTAGTCTGAGGTTCTTGTCTGAAGTTCTGGTCTGAAGTTCTTGTCCGAGGTTCTGGTCTGAGGTTCTGGTCTGAGGTTCTTTTCAGAGGTTATGGTCTGAGTTTCTGGTCCGAGGTTCTAGTCTGAGGTTCTGGTCCGAGGTTGTGGTCTGAGGTTCTGGTCTGAGGTTCTGGTCTGAGGTTCTTTTCAGGAGTTATGGTCTGAGTTCTGGTCCGAGGTTCTAGTCTGAGGTTCTTGTCTGAAGTTCTGGTCTGAGGTTGTGGTCCGAGGTTGTGGTCTGAGGTTCTGGTCCGAGGTTCTAGTCTGAGGATCTGGGTCCGAGGTTCTTTTCAGAGGTTCTGGTCCGAGGTTCTTGTCGGAGGTTCTGGTCCGAGGTTGTGGTCTGAGGTTCTGGTCCGTGGTTCTAGTCTGAGGTTCTTGTCTGAAGTTCTGGTCTGAGGTTCTGGTCTGAGGTTCTGGTCCGTGGTTCTAGTCTGAGGTTCTTGTCTGAAGTTCTGGTCTGAAGTTCTTGTCCGAGGTTCTGGTCTGAGGTTCTTTTCAGAGGTTATGGTCTGAGGTTCTGGTCCGAGGTTCTAGTCTGAGGTTCTTGTCTGAAGTTCTGGTCCGAGGTTCTAGTCTGAGGTTCTTGTCTGAAGTTCTGGTCTGAGTTGTGGTCCGAGGTTTGTGGTCTGAAGTTCTGGTCCGAGGTTCTTGTCAGAGGTCTGGTCCGAGGTTGTGGTCTGAGGTTCTGGTACGAGGTCTAGTCTGAGGTTCTTGTCTGAAGTTCTGGTCTGAGGTTCTGGTCCGAGGTTCTGGTCTGGGTCAGTGAAAAGGTGACCCGGTATCAGACTGTCTCTCTGATCCAGTCACAGTCGCTCTGACCAACAGCTCTGGTTTCTGGTTATTTATGGACCCGCTCTATTCCTGACGAGGGCAGCAGAGTTATTCCCCCGGGGCAGTTTGCACTGCTGCCCCTGCTGGAGGGACTCCAGAGGGGGCTTCAGGGTTTCGTCCTGTCAGAAGTGGACCGTTGAGGTGAATCTGCCTCAGAGGACAAACTGAATGGACTTAATCTCTGGAGCTGTAATGCTGGTGAAGTTCCACAGAGGGCGTCAGAGCAAAGGAAATGACATGAGAGGGTTTTAATGAGGAAGAAGGAGAGAGAGAGAGAGAGAGAGAGAGAGAGGAGAGAGAGAGAGAGAGAGAGAGAGAGAGAGAGAGAGAGAGAGAGAGAGAGAGAGGAGAGAGAGAGAGAGAGAGCTAGAGAGAGAGAGAGAGAGAGAGAGAGCTAGAGAGAGAGAGAGAGAGAGAGAGGAGAGATGAGAGAGAGAGAGAGAGAGAAGAGAGAGAGAGAGAGAGAGGAGAGAGAGGAGAGAGAGAGAGAGAAGTTAAAGTTGTGCAGCAGTTTTGACACTCCGTTCCTCTCAGGTTCCTGCAGAAAGGTTCTCTGGTACTTTGTTCCTTCTTTACTTGTTGGTTTGTGATTAAAGACTGAACTGTTGAGGATGATGAAGAGAGGATGATGAAGAGGGAAGCTGCATGTTGAGGACAAAGACAAAGTCAATCATGTCGTCCTCATTCGTCTGTTACGAAATATACATGCTACATGCTACATGCTAAGAAGTTTTAAGGGCTCTCACACCGGCGATGCTACATGCTACATGCTAACGAGGCATTTGGAGCAGCAGAGTTGCTCCTGAGAGGAGCGATAGATGATGTCACTTCCTGTTTTGATGAACGAGGAGATGAAACAGTTAATCTGTTGACTGGAGCTGAGACACTGTGAACCTTTTAATCATGAAGGTCTCAGCTGACTGACCTCCTCCTCCTCCTGCTCCTGTTCCTCTTCCTCCTCCTCCTGCTGCTCCTGTTCCTCTTCCTCCTCCTCCTGCTGCCCCACCTCCTCCTCGTCCTCCTGTTCCTCTTCCTCCTCCTCCTGCTCCACCTCCTGCTCCACCTCCTCCTCCTCCTCCTCCTGCTCCTCTGCCTCCTCCTCCTGCTCCACCTCCTCCTCCTCCTCCTCCTGCTCCTCTGCCTCCTCCTCCTGCTCCACCTCCTCCTCCTCCTCCTCCTGCTCCTCTGCCTCCTCCTCCTGCCCCACCTCCTCCTCCTCCTCCTGTTCCTCTTCCTCCTCCTCCTGCTCCTCTTCCTCCTCCTCCTGCTCCACCTCTGCCTCCTCCTCCTCCTGCCCCACCTCCTCCTCCTCCTCCTCCTCTTCCTCCTCCTACTCCTGCTCCTGCTCCTGCTCCACCTCTGCCTCCTCCTCCTCCTGCCCCACCTCCTCCTCCTCCTCCTCCTCCTCCTCCTGCTCCTCTGCCTCCTCCTCCTCCTCCTCCTGCTCCACCTCCTCCTCCTCCTCCTCCTGCTCCACCTCTGCCTCCTCCTCTTCTCCTCCTTCTCCTGCTCCTCTGCCTCTTCCTCCTCTTCCTCCTCTGCCTCCTCCTCCTCCTTTTTCTTCTCTTTCCTCCTCCTCCCTTCTTCTTTTTCCTCCCCACCTCCTCCTCCTCTTCATCTCCACCCTGCACCCCTTCTGCCCCGTTGCCATGACGACAGACACCAAGACGGCCCCTTAGTGAGGGTTACCATGGAGACGGGACAGACAAGGGTCCCCACCTGGGAACCTGAACCCTGAGAGCCCTGGTCTGGGTCCTTGTACAGGTCTTGGTCCAGGTCCATGTACAGGTCCAGGTCCTTGTTCAGGTCCTGGTCTGGGTCTGGGTCCGGGTCCTTGTACAGTCCTTGTACAGGTCCTGGTCCAGGTCTGGTTTAGATGTATGTCTTCCTCCAAGATGTTTCTGCAGCCTAAAGCAGCTCTAATGTTACTCACTGCTCCAGAATAAAGTTCAGGGTTAAACAAAGTGAATATCAAAATAAAAGCCTCCTTCATTCCACACAGTAAAACAATCTGCTGGGAACATTTTGAGAAATTCTACTTTTAAAGCTTCAGTTGGTCGATTTTCCATGTTTGCTCTATGAAGTGACGTCAGTGAATGAAAGAAATACAGAAAAACTTTCCAAAGACATAAGAAATATTTTAATAAAAGAAATAAATAAGGTAAGAGATTTATTCAGATTAGTTTACTAAGTAAGTAAAATCTATTGTTTATTCTACATCCTGTACATCTAGGAATGTTTTAAGTCCTGATTAAAAAGAAGTGAGTGTGTCAGCAGTCTTCAGGTGTTCAGGAAGTTTGTTCCACAGGTGAGGAGGTAGGAACTAAAAGCTGCTCCACCTTGTTTCTTCTGACTGTAGGAACAGTGAGTCAACCTCTTCCTGATGACCTCAGAGGTCTGGAGCTTTGATCTTCTACAAGTCAATCGGAGATGATTTAGGCCGAGACCCTTCAAAGCTTTCTAGAGCAGAAGAACCATTCTGAAGTCCTTTGATACACAGGCAGCCAGTGGAGAGGGTGGAGCAGGGGGATGAGCTCCACCCTCAGTTTGGTGGTGTAATGCCCCCCCCCCCCCCCCACCCCCCCTCAGTGTGATAGTCTGGGTTACTCTGGGGTTACTCCGAGCTTACTCCGAGGTTACTCTGGGTTACTCCTGGGTTACTCCAAGGTTACTCTTAGAGAACACGTCTGGTCCAGAGTGGAAACACTACTAACCTGCTACACTACTAACCTGCTACTAACCTGCTACACTACTAACCTGCTACACTACTGACCTGCTACACTACTAACCTGCTACACTACTAACCTGCTACTAACCTGCTACACTACTAACCTGCTTCACTACTAACCTGCTACACTACTATCCTACTACACTACCATCCTGCTACACTACTAACCTGCTACACTACTAACCTGCTAAACACCCAGACCAGCAGAAGGAGTTCAAAGAACTACAGCTAGTAACATATATACCCATGAAAATATAGCTCTGGAAAAAAATGCAAGCTATTATGAATATTAGTATTATAAATATAATATAATAAAGAATATAATATGAAAATATTTTATTTTAGCCATTCAACGTTATAAAGAGTACTGCATAGTAACAAACCATTTAAAGACACTGGTCCTCCTGAAGACAGGCTGATCTCATGACTTTTGTTGTGTTTTATTTTTATTTGGAAAAGTATCACAAAGTATGGAACTACATGGTGGTATCAGTATCAGTATCGGTATCGATACCACCATGCTGGTATCGTGACACTCGACCGAATCCCAGCACTTAGAAAACTTCTGACTCAGCATATTAGCCTGGGAATATATTTGACACACTGCCGGTGAACGTCTCTGTCCTCCGTCCAGTCGTCAGTACATCACGGCCTGAGTATTTAGTATTTTATGTTGCTCTAATCAGACTTCATAAAAGATGAAACGGCAGAAACGGGTCGGAAATCTGTACAAACCTGTGAGAAACAGCTGATGGTCTCATGATTTCATCTTGTTAGAAGAAGATTCACTTTGTGGATTATTTATCCTCCATGAAAGATTTGATTGATGGGCTGTGCTACGCTACGCTACGCTATGCTAAGCTATGCTAAGCTAAGCTAAGCTAAGCTAAATGCAGTTGTTTGGATTTCATTCCTCAAACTGTGACGTGATTTTCTTGAGTTAAATCCTTCACTTCTAGTCTGAGTGTTGGAATGTCTCCTCGACCAAAAGGTCCCTTCACCATGCCGCCTTTTATGTTCTGCACCATTTTGTTAAGAAGCTACTGAGCTAGCCGCGGTCCAGCGATGCCACCAGGCTCCACCAGGTGGTGCAAAGAGTCAATGTAGCTCCGTTCCAGCGTTCAGCCCAGAACAAGAGAAACAGAACGATGACCCACTTCACTAAATGACTCAAAACATTTAAAAGTTCTTCCCTAATATATATTTATGCAGGATTTTTCCAGGAGACAGTAACCCAGAGGCACCTCGGAGTAACCCAGAGTAACCTCGGCGTAACCCAGAGTAACCTCAGCGTAACCCAGAGTAACCTCGGCGTAACCCAGAGTAACCTCGGCGTAACCCTGCGTAACCCTGGCATAACCTAGAGTAACCCAGAGTAACCTTGGCATAACCTAGAGTAACCCAGAGTAACCTCAGCATAACCCCTGAGTAACCCTGGCATAACCTAGAGTAACCCCTGAGTAACCCTGGCATAACCTAGAGTAACCCCAGCAGCGATTCTCAGACCAGACTGGGTGGAGTGAGGCGGCGGCGGTTGGAGAGGTTGGGCGGTTGGAGGGGCTGGAGTGAGGCGGCGGCGGCTGGAGGGGCTGGAGTGAGGCGGCGGCGCTTTGTTTTCTTCCCCTCCTTCTCTCATTGGTTCTCCTCTGAACCACGTCGGGAACGTTTGATCATTGACCATTGTGTCATCAAAAGCATCTCTGTGGTTGCTATGGTTACTCACCTCGAGATGATTACCATAGCAACGCTGTTTTGGAGGAGAGCAGCTCAGCAGGAGTCCAGGTGGACGGAGACACGGCGGAGCTGCGGCTCCACTGAGGAAACCGCTGAGTCATGAGTCTCAACTCTCTCATCTCCTCATCAACTGGAACCGACATGAAAGGATCCTTTGATCTACGGCGGCAGCAGCCAGAAGATGAAAGTCCACTTGGTTACAACATATGGTGATCGATCGTGATCCTGTGATCGATCGTGATCCTGTGATCGATCATTGAGTCACAAAGAAATAATCCAACTAGTTCTGTGTCCTGACAGACGGAACCCTGAACACGGAACCCTGAACACAGAACCCTGACATCCTCTGTGTGACAGTTAGATTTTATCAGAGATTCTACGTCACCTCTGGTTTCCTGATCTTCTCACCAGAAGCAGCAGATTCTTCACTTTGTTGTTTTTTTCTTGACTTTATTTCTCGTGACTCGTCGGTTTTGGTGAATTAAAGACGTCTGATTGCATGAAAACACATTTTACTGCTCGTCAGTCACTTCAGTAGTTTATTAAACTGAGAAAGTAAGAGGACCGGGACACGTTGGACAACAGAACTTGTGTTTTTTACACTATAAGTATCACTTAGTCAGTTGTTGGACCACGATCATGTGATGTAGATACACCGGTAATACCATCATGGACCAGTAGGTGTCACTATGACGACAGACAGCTGCTACACAACCACAGAAAAAACTCCATTATTTCTGTCTTCAGCTCACAAAACTAAGAAAAACAAAGCTCCGCAGTAGAATTTAAAGTAAAAATGAAATCTGGAGCGCTGAAGAACTGTTTCCCAGAAGCTTCTGGACCTTCAACATTTACTTCTGGACCTTCAACATTTACTTCTGGACCTTCAACATTTACTTCTGGACCTTCAACATATACTTCTGGACTGTGGAAACTGAACTTATGATCCACCAGTCTGGATTTGATGTATTGTCTCCTCCACAATGTCTTTGTTGACCGATGAGACTTACAGTCCAGGAGACAAGCTGAGTTTACTTGTTTGTCCATTTTGTCTTTGAGTGTTTGTGGTCCTGCCTGGTCAATATCCAGATTGTCTGGACAGATGAAGCAGAAACTACCTGGCTGAACAGGTAAACTACCTGGCTGAACAGGTAAACTGCCTGACTGAACAGGCAAACTACCTGTCTGAACAGGCAAACTGCCTGTCTGAACAGATAAACTACCTGTCTGAACAGGTACACTACCTGTCTGAACAGATAAACTACCTGTCTGAACAGGCAAACTACCTGGCTGAACAGGTAAACTACCTGGCTGAACAGGTAAACTACCTGTCTGAACAGATAAACTACCTGTCTGAACAGGTACACTACCTGTCTGAACAGGTAAACTGCCTGTCTGAACAGGCAAACTACCTGGCTGAACAGGTAAACTACCTGTCTGAACAGATAAACTACCTGTCTGAACAGGTACACTACCTGTCTGAACAGGTACACTACCTGTCTGAACAGGCAAACTACCTGGCTGAACAGGTAAACTACCTGGCTGAACAGGTAAACTACCTGTCTGAACAGATAAACTACCTGTCTGAACAGGTACACTACCTGTCTGAACAGGTAAACTGCCTGTCTGAACAGGCAAACTACCTGGCTGAACAGGTAAACTACCTGGCTGAACAGGTAAACTACCTGTCTGAACAGATAAACTACCTGTCTGAACAGGTAAACTACCTGGCTGAACTGGTAAACTACCTGACTGAACAGGTAAACTACCTGTCTGAACAGGTAAACTACCTGGCTGAACAGGTAACTACCTGGCTGAACAGGCAAACTATCTGACTGAACAGGTAAACTACCTGGCTGAACAGGCAAACTACCTGGCTGAACAGGCAAACTATCTGACTGAACAGGTAAACTACCTGTCTGAACAGGTAAACTACCTGTCTGAACAGGCAAACTACCTGGCTGAACAGGCAAACTACCTGTCTGAACAGGTAAACTACCTGGCTGAGCAGGTAAACTACCTGGCTGAACAGATAAACTACCTGGCTGAACAGGTAAACTACCTGGTTGAACAGATAAACTACCTGGCTGAACAGGTAAACTACCTGGCTGAACAGGTAAACTACCCGTGGCTCTGCTCTCTGCTCATATTTCATCTGCTTGAACAGTAAAACTAACAAATAAATAAAACCACTCTTATCATTGTATTTCTGGTTTAACTCTGCCTGGAGGTACAGCGCTTCACTAGGGGTTGATTAGGTTGTTTGTGGGTTATTGTTTTGGTTGGTTGGTTGGTTGGTTGTTTGGCTGGTTGGTTGGTTGGTTGGTTGGTTGGTTGGTTGGTTGGTTGGTTGGTCGGCTGGTTGGTTGGTTGGTTGGTTGGCTGGCTGGCTGGTTGGTTGGCTAGTTGGTTGGTTGGCTGGCTGGCTGGCTGGTTGGTTGGCTAGTTGGTTGGTTGGTTGATTGGTCAGTTGGTTGATTAGTTGGCTGACTGGTTGGTTGGTTGATTAGTTGGTTGATTAGTTGGCTGACTGGTTGGTTCGATGGTTGGTTTGCTGGTTGATTAGTTGGCTGACTGGTTGGTTCGATGGTTGGTTTGCTGGTTGATTAGTTGGCTGACTGGTTGGTTGGTTGGTTGATTGGTCAGTTGGTTGATTAGTTGGCTGACTGGTTGGTTAGATGGTTGGTTGGCTGGCTGGTTGATTAGTTGGCTGACTGGTTGGTTCGATGGTTGGCTGGCTGGTTGATTCGTTGGCTGACTGGTTGGTTCGATGGTTGGTTGGCTGGCTAGTTGATTAGTTGGCTGACTGGTTGGTTAGATGGTTGGCTGGCTGGTTGATTAGTTGGCTGACTGGTTGGTTCGATGGTTGGCTGGCTGGTTGATTAGTTGGCTGACTGGTTGGTTCGATGGTTGGCTGGCTGGTTGATTAGTTGGCTGACTGGTTGGTTAGATGGTTGGCTGGCTGGTTGATTAGTTGGCTGACTGGTTGGTTAGATGGTTGGCTGGCTGGTTGATTAGTTGGCTGACTGGTTGGTTAGATGGTTGGCTGGCTGGTTGATTCGTTGGCTGACTGGTTGGTTCGATGGTTGGTTGGCTGGCTGGTTGATTAGTTGGCTGACTGGTTGGTTAAATGGTTGGCTGGCTGGTTGATTAGTTGGCTGACTGGTTGGTTCGATGGTTGGTTGGCTGGCTGGTTGATTAGTTGGCTGACTGGTTGGTTGATTAGTTGGCTGACTGGTTGGTTCGATGGTTGGTTGGCTGGCTGGTTGATTAGTTGGCTGACTGGTTGGTTAGATGGTTGGCTGACTGGTTGGTTCGATGGTTGGCTGGCTGGTTGATTAGTTGGCTGACTGGTTGGTTAGATGGTTGGCTGGCTGGTTGATTAGTTGGCTGACTGGTTGGTTAGATGGTTGGCTGGCTGGTTGATTAGTTGGCTGACTGGTTGGTTAGATGGTTGGCTGGCTGGTTGATTCGTTGGCTGACTGGTTGGTTCGATGGTTGGTTGGCTGGCTGGTTGATTAGTTGGCTGACTGGTTGGTTAAATGGTTGGCTGGCTGGTTGATTAGTTGGCTGACTGGTTGGTTCGATGGTTGGTTGGCTGGCTGGTTGATTAGTTGGCTGACTGGTTGGTTGATTAGTTGGCTGACTGGTTGGTTCGATGGTTGGTTGGCTGGCTGGTTGATTAGTTGGCTGACTGGTTGGTTAGATGGTTGGCTGACTGGTTGGTTCGATGGTTGGCTGGCTGGTTGATTAGTTGGCTGACTGGTTGGTTAGATGGTTGGCTGGCTGGTTGATTAGTTGGCTGACTGGTTGGTTAGATGGTTGGCTGGCTGGTTGATTAGTTGGCTGACTGGTTGGCTGGCTGGCTTCATCTCCACTCTGTGTTGACGGTTCAGTTTTAAAGAAAGAGTGAAGAAGCTCTCGTTTGCTGACGTTCATGTTATTACCGTGATGCTACATGTGGAATCGACTCTTACAAGTAGCACCTGTACAAACAGGTATCGAACCAGACACTGGATGAAACCATTCAGGTTCGGGGGCTTGTGCCAAGAGTTCAAGGTTTTCTCTCTACTCCTGAAATGCTCTAATCTCAGTCCAATCCAGCTTTTGAGGGGAAATCCAGGCCCATCCGCCTCACGTCAGAAGACTAAAGGTTCTGCTGGTAAAACGTTCAGAAAGACAGAGACGATAAAGGAAGGTTCTGACGCTGCGTCTCAGAGGAGCGGACCGTCTTCACATTGGGTCTCACTGCTTCAGCCTCTGCGCCAAGAACTCTTTCAGTCAGTCTGGATTTCAGCCGCGTATCATTACCACCAGTCAGTGCAGAGGATCGATGGGGAACCGGTCTGCCCCGACACCGTGGGCCAGAGCTGCAGCCCCAGACCCGTCTGCCCCGACACTGTGGGCCAGAGCTGCAGCCCCAGACTCGTCTGCCCCGGCACCGTGGGCCAGAGCTGCAGCCCCAGACCCGTCTGCCCCGGCACCGTGGGCCAGAGCTGCAGCCCCAGACCCGTCTGCCCCGGCACCGTGGGCCAGAGCTGCAGCCCCAGACCAGTCTGCCCCGGCACCGTGGGCCAGAGCTGCAGCCCCAGACCCGTCTGCCCCGGCACCGTGGGCCAGAGCTGCAGCCCCAGACCCGTCTGCCCCGGCACCTTGGGCCAGAGCTGCAGCCCCAGATGAGACATGGTCACTGTGTGGATCAGTCGCTTCCTAAAATCAATCCTTCATCAGCATCAGGTCATCAGCCTGCGGCTGGTTGTTCCTGGTCACATGCAGCTGGACTGGAGGAGGGTCGTCACGTCACCATCGCATCACTACATCCCACTGTGGGGGTCTGGAACCAGCTGAAGGTCTGGAACCAGCTGAAGGTCTACAACCAGCTGAAGGTCTGGAACCAGCTGAAGGTCTGGAACCAGCTGAAGCTTGATCTTATTAAATGTTTACATGTTCCGTCTAACCGTGGACGGTGTCTTTGTCTTTTTTAGCGCTAAATAAATGACCTTTCTTATTTTATTGTGGAAGGAGTCACAGCGAGCGTTACTTCCTCTTTGAGAGTTTATCATTGGTTCTCTGTTGTCCACATGACAACTAATGTCCACTAGAATGTCCCTGTCCTCCCATGTTACTGTGTGTGTGTGTGTGTGTGTGTGTGTGTGTGTGTGTGTGTGTGTGTGTGTGTGTGTGTGTGTGTGTGTGTGTGTGTGTGTGTGTGTGTGTGTGTGTGTGTGTGTGTGTGCGCGCTTTCAGTAGTAAAACTAAGAACAGCGCCCACTAGTGGCCCAACATGGAAACGACATATTTTTGGGTGTTTTTATTGTTTTTAAAAGTTGCCATGTAAACGTGAAAAATTCCTGAAATGAAAACAAAACAACGCTTGTTTCTCACTTGAATGGTTGCCGTGGAAACGGGGCCTGATTCTTTCCTCTCATCAACAATCTGCTGCCGAATCTTTACAGAGTGAATCACATCACCCCGACACACACACACACACACACACACACACACACACACACACACACACACACACACACACACACACACACACACACACACACACACACACACACACCCCGACACACACACACACACACACACACACACACACACACACACACACACACACACACACACACACACACACACACACACACACACAGGCCCCACCCTGTCATGAAATATTCAGACGGCTGGCGCTGGACCAGACGCCCCCCCCCCCCGTCACTCGGTTGCTCAGGTTGCTGTTCCTCCTCTCAGGGTTTGTTGACTGAAAAGTTGATGAATGAAAAAACAAAACAAAAAACTATCTCCAGACACACGATCACAATAAAACCTTCACTCAGCTCAACCATGTCAAGAAAACGGAATAACTTCAAAATAAGAGCAAATAACAAATGTCCATTTGTTTCAGTGCAAAACTTCTAAACATTTTTAAAATGTTTACACACTTTTTTTGCTAAAACTTCATGTGAACAGCTGGACTCACTCGGCTGGTATATTTGTTTATCTGTTGGTCTGAAGATGCTCTGGACCACTGCTCTGGAAGACTCTGGACATCCTGAGACGTCTCAAATCTGGTTTTTGTATTTCTTGGGTTCTGCCTCCAGCTTTGTACCATTGGACTGATGAACCTCCTGCTGAGTGGTGGAGACATGGTGGAGACGTGGTGGAGACGTGGTGGAGACGTGGTGGAGATGTGGTGGAGACATGGTGGAGACGTGGTGGAGACGTGGTGGAGATGTGGTGGAGACGTGGTGGAGACATGGTGGAGACATGGTGGAGACGTGGTGGAGAAGTGGTGGAGATGTGGTGGAGACATGGTGGAGACGTGGTGAAGACATGGTGGAGATGTGGTGGAGACGTGGTGGAGACATGGTGGAGACATGGTGGAGACGTGGTGGAGAAGTGGTGGAGATGTGGTGGAGACATGGTGGAGACGTGGTGGAGATGGGGTGGAGACATGGTGGAGACGTGGTGAAGACATGGTGGAGATGTGGTGGAGACGTGGTGGAGATGTGGTGGAGACGTGGTGGAGACATGGTGGGGATGTGGTGGAGACGTGGTGGAGACATGGTGGAGATGTGGTGGAGATGTGGTGGAGACATGGTGGAGACATGGTGGAGACATGGTGGAGACATGGTGGGGATGTGGTGGAGACGTGTTCAGAGTATCCATCAGTCCTGAGTGACTAGAATGTCTTCAACCTCAGGACATCTTCAGGGTCTCTGTTAGGATTCTCATTGTCATTATTATTATTGTTATTATGATTGTTGTTGTTGTTGTTGTTGTTGTTATTGTGAGTTTGAGGTCAGTGTGACACCTGCCCTCTTTCAGGTTATCGAAGGAGAAGAACTCAGCGAGTGGAGTCTTTTAAATGTCTCTTTACTCCCACAGGCTGTGTGTGTGTGTGTGTGTGTGTGTGTGTGTGTGTGTGTGTGTGTGTGTGTGTGTGTGTGTGTGTGTGTGTGTGTGTGTGTGTGTGTGTGTGTGTGTGTGTGTGTGTGGACGTTCAGTGACACTGTAGGAATGTGGGTGTTTCTTTTGTCCTTGTGTGTAACGTAGATCTTCAGTCATGTCAGGCCAGGTCAGTGTCACTGAGGCCTCTGTGTGTGTGTGTGTGTGTGTGTGTGTGTGTGTGTGTGTGTGTGTGTGTGTGTGTGTGTGTGTGTGTGTGTGTGTGTGTGTGTGTGTGTGTGTGTGTGTGTGTGTGTGGGAAGTGGTTTGAAAAGACTTTTTCTTCGTCGGGTCATAAAGTGAAGAATCTTTCTTCTTTGTGTTTTAATTTAATAGGAACTGAATAGAGAAGGGCCTTGTTCACACACACACACACACACACACACACACACACACACACACACACACACACACACACACACACACACACACACACACACACACACACACACACACACACGCTTGGTTAAGTTCATTAAAATCATTTGAACTTTGTTGTTTTTTCTTCTTTAAGAGGAAAAACAGAGAAATGAATGTTCAGACCAGCGTCTCCGTCTCCTCGTCCTCCAGGGTGGACAGAGGGTGGACAGAGGATGGACAGAGGGTGGACAGAGGATGGACAGAGGGTGGACAGAGGGTGGACAGAGGGTGGACAGAGGATGGACAGAGGATGGACAGAGGATGGACAGAGGGTGGACAGAGGATGGACAGAGGGTGGACAGAGGGTGGACAGAGGATGGACAGAGGGTGGACAGAGGGTGGACAGAGGGTGGACAGAGGATGGACAAGGTGGAAACTAAACGGCTCTTCGCTTGAAAAGAAAAGATAAAACAGGTGGATTAGAAAAGTACTGAGCCACGTCATGGATAGTGAGTACCACATAATATTTCTGTTACTTCAGTATTATATTCTAGTATTAGTTTTAACGTCAACATGGTCGGTGGAGGAACCGAGGCTTCACTTCAGACTCAGTGCTTCAGGAGAGGGAGGGAGGGAGGGAAGGAGGGAGGGAGGGAGGGAGGGAGGGAGAGAGGGAAAGAGGGATGGAGGGAGGGAGGGAGGGAGGGAGGGAGAGAGGGAAAGAGGGAGGGAGGGAGGGAGGAAGGGATGGGGGAGGGAGCGATGGAGGGAGGGAGGGAGGGAGAGAGGGAGGGAGGGAGGGAGGGAGGGAGGGATGGAGGGATGTTGGATGGATGATGGACAGATGATGGATGGAGGGTGAACAGGTGAGAATGACATGAATAGAACATTTCAGTAAAAAGTGTTTGAGTCTTTTCTCACGATGATCAGATCTTCTGGGTCTGAAGTTCTGAAGAACAGAAGATGTGTGGTTGAAGCTCTCGGTTCTTTGGTTCCCCTGGTTCTTTGGTTCCCCTGGTTCTTTGGTTCCCCTGGTTCCGTGGTTCATTGGTTCCCCTGGTTCTTTGGTTCCGTGGTTCTTTGGTTCCCCTGGTTCTTTGGTTCCCGTGGTTCTTTGGTTCCCCTGGTTCTTTGGTTCCCGTGGTTCTTTGGTTCCCCTGGTTCTTTGGTTCCCCTGGTTCTTTGGTTCCGTGGTTCTTTGGTTCCCCTGGTTCTTTGGTTCCCCTGGTTCTTTGGTTCCCGTGGTTCTTTGGTTCCCCTTGTTCTTTGGTTCCGTGGTTCTTTGGTTCCCCTGGTTCTTTGGTTCCCCTGGTTCTTTGGTTCCCGTGGTTCTTTGGTTCCCCTTGTTCTTTGGTTCCGTGGTTCTTTGGTTCCGTGGTTCTTTGGTTCCCCTGGTTCTTTGGTTCCGTGGTTCTTTGGTTCCCTTGGTTCTTTGGTTCCGTGGTTCTTTGGTTCTGCTGGAATGGACCTGAACCACTGCCTCCATGTTTCCTCCTCTTGATGGTTCTTGTCTGAGTCCATGTGTTTAGTTCTTTATCTGAACTGACTGGCTTCTAGTTGGCTGGCAGGACACTCACTCTTTCACTCTTTCACTCTTTCACTCTTTCATTCATTCAGTCATTCATTCATTCATTCATTCATTCATTCATGTGGGAGTGGCGGCCTCTGGCGGACAGACTGGAGACAGACTGAGGACAGGCTGAGGACAGACTGGGGACAGACTGGGGACAGGCTGAGGACAGACTGGGGACAGACTGGAGACAGACAGAGGACAGGCTGAGGACAGGATGAGGACAGACTGGAGACAGGCTGAGGACAGACTGAGGACAGGCTGGGGACAGACTGGGGACATACTGAGGACAGGCTGAGGACAGACTGAGGACAGAGGACCAGCTGGAGCTTCAGTCCTGCTGGAATCTGCCTTTATGCTCATTTTCTGATGAGGATGTTTGCTTCATCATGTTTCAGGAGCCAATCAGTAGTTTATTGATCAGATAGAACCTGAGGGGTTCTGTTGGTTCTCCGGGTCGGACTGGTTCCACAGGAGGCAGGATGGACCGTCTCTTGTTTTTAGAGCAATAATGAAATAAGTCTTCTTGAACCTTGAGTCCAGAATGTCGGCGGCCTGCCGGCCCGTCACTGGGATCAACGTTCTAGTTGGACTGAAGACGGCGGGACCACTGCATAGACTGCATCCAATCCATCCACTGCATCCACTGCATCCACTGCAGCCATTCCATCCACTGCATCCACTCCATCCACTGCATCCACTGCATCCAATCCATCCACTGCATCCACTGCAGCCATTCCATCCACTCCATCCACTCCATCCACTGCATCCACTCCATCCACTGCATCCACTCCATCCACTCCATCCACTCCATCCACTGCATCCACTCCATCCACTCCATCCACTCCATCCACTGCATCCACTCCATCCACTCCATCCACTGCATCCACTGCATCCACTCCATCCACTCCATCCACTCCATCCACTCCATCCACTCCATCCACTGCATCCACTCCATCCACTCCATCCACTCCATCCACTGCATCCACTCTATCCACTCCATCCACTCCATCCACTCCATCCACTGCATCCACTCCATCCACTCCATCCACTCCATCCACTCCATCCACTGCATCCACTGCATCCACTCCATCCACTCCATCCACTGCATCCCCTGCATCCACTGCATGGTCTGTTGGTCTTATTAGAACTGAATGAGTGAACTAGATCCTCTTTCCTTCTACAGTTTGAAGATTTAAATCCTCGATTGTTTATCAACTTGAAGAATCTACAAACGTTCTTGGTCGTTTTTACATTTGAAGCTTTAATATTTAAACTGACCCGTGTTCTGATGTCCCGACCCGGAACCTCGGAACCTTTTACCTTCTGGCTTCGTTCATATTTAAACTGACCCGTGTTCTGATGTCCCGACCCGGAACCTCGGAACCTCGGAACCTTTTACCTTCTGGCTTCGTTCTGCACCTTTAAATCTCTGACACACTTTTCATCTCCAGCAAAATCTTTGCAAAAACACACACACACACACACACACACACACACACACACACACACACACACACACACACACACACACACACACACACACACACACACACACACAGACACACACACACACACACACACACACACACACACACACACACACACACACACACACACACACACACACACACACACACGCTTCATTCATGTTTATTTTACTTGAATTCGTTTCCGATTCTTTGTATTTTCATTATGAAATTCATATTAATTTTCTCAATAAATTCACTCTTGGAAGAAAACAAACATCTGGGGAGACACAAGGATGCTGAGTGTGTGTGTGTGTGTGTGTGTGTGTGTGTGTGTGTGTGTGTGTGTGTGTGTGTGTGTGTGTGTGTGTGTGTGTGAGTGTGAGAGTGCACTCTCAGGGGCGTGCACGCCTGTTAGTGCACGTGTGGCTCCTGTTTTGGTTGTAGGCTCTCAGATAAACAGTGGTGGCAGCTGCTGCCATGGTAACACCATTGTGCCCCCCCCCCCCCCATCCTCCCCTCTTACCCAGCCACTCCCCCCTCTTGCCCCACCCTCCCACCCCGGCTCGCCGCTCACCACAGCTCTGAGGACGAGCGAGGGACCAGAGGAGGAGAGGAGAGAGAGACGAGAGGTCGCTTCTCGCTCCTCACAAAGAAACAAGAGGCGAGCGGAGAGAGAGAAGCAAAGGAGAGAATAAAGAAAAGAGGAATAACCCCCCCCCCCACCCCACCCTCCCCCCACCCCCTGAGAGAAAGAGGCCGCGGGGGACAGGATGAGTGAGGACAACCACTCCCACTACCGGCTGGACGCCAGCGACCGGCTCAACGGGCTGGGGCAGCGCAGGAAGAGACCCAAGAAGGTAAAGGTGGAGGAGGAGGAGGAGGAAGAGGAGGAGGAGGAGGAGGTGAAGCAGGAGGAGGTGGAGGAGGAGGAGGAGGAAGAGGAGGAGGAGGAGGAGGTGAAGCAGGAGGAGGTGAAGCAGGAGGAGGAGGAGGAGGTTAAAGGTGGGGGAGCACATGGAGGTCGGATGTTATTGTGTGTGTGATGGAGGTCTGATCCTCATCCACCTGCTCCCCCCCCCCCCCCAGTATCCCCTCCTCTCTGGGTGGGTCTGCTCCCTCCCTCCCTCCCTCCCTCCCTCCCTCGCTCCCTCGCTCCCTCGCTCCCTCCCTCGCTCCCTTGCTTCCTTGCTCCCTCCCTCCCTGGCTCTTTGTGTTTTCATCCTGTCTTCTCCTGTGGTCCTGCTTTGTCCTGCCGCCCATCAGCTGCTGGTCCCACCCCGGTACCCCCCCCCCCCCCCCCTCTGGTCCCCCCCCCCCTCTGGTCCCCCCCCCCCCTCTGGTCCCCAACCCCCCTGGTCCCCCCCCACGCTTCCTGTCAAACCCTCTGGCGTGGTTCCGGAGGAGTTCTCCTGTTGCATGGCGACGTGGACGTCAGCGCGCCGCTGGTCCAGTGTTGTTGTTGTTGTTGTTGTTTATTGTTGTTTGTTGTTGTTTACTGGAGGGACTAGATGATGAAGAGTTGTTTTGTTGTGTAGGAAGCAGACCTGAGCACCACCCTGCAGGGTGAAGCGTCTTCATTCTGAGAAAACCTGTTGTGTCCAACGTGACGCGACTCGTCCCTTCAGCTCTTTGTCTCGTCTGAAATAAAACCGGAGTAGGTTGACGTCGACTCCCTGAGACGACGACTTCAGATGCTTTTGTTGTGGCGGGTAATAAAATAAAGGTCTTGTTGATTTGTTGACCAGGAAACACGTCGTTCTTCACTCGTCACTACTTCCTCCAAACATGGACGCCCTGGCGGCTGCTAGCTAGCTGGAGACGCGGTGTCGAGTACGAGGTGGTGATGTTTGTTTGTTTGTTTGTTTGTTTGTTTGTTTGTTTGTTTGTTTGTTTGTTTGTTTGAGTACCGGAGCTGTTTGTCTTCATGAATCTACTCGGACCTGATTCAGACTGTTGCTCCAACGTTGGGATTGTTTAACGCTGCTTTGGTTTTCTGACATCAAGAGAACGTTGATGGTCAGTTTGTCTTTGTAAAGGAAGTGGTTCTTCTACCAACAAAATAAAAGCGCAGGTTGTTCTGGGACTTTGGTCCTGATTGTTCCCTGGTGTTACCTGGTGTTCCCTGATGTTCCCTTTTTTTACCTGACGTTACCCGGTGTTCCCTGGTGTTTCCTGATGTTCCCTGGTGTTACCTGATGTTCCCTGATGTTACCTGATGTTCCCTGGTTTTACCTGATGTTCCCTGATGTTCCCTGGTGTTCCCTGATGTTCCCTGGTGTTACCTGGTGTTACCTGATGTTCCCTGATGTTCCCTGGTGTTTCCTGATGTTCCCTGGTGTTACCTGATGTTCCCTGATGTTACCTGATGTTCCCTGGTGTTACCTGGTGTTCCCTGATGTTACCTGATGTTCCCTGATGTTCCCTGATGTTACCTGATGTTCCCTGATGTTCCCTGGTGTTACCTGGTGTTACCTGATGTTCCCTGATGTTCCCTGGTGTTTCCTGATGTTCCCTGGTGTTACCTGATGTTCCCTGGTGTTACCTGGTGTTCCCTGATGTTACCTGATGTTCCCTGATGTTACCTGATGTTCCCTGGTGTTACCTGGTGTTCCCTGGTGTTCCCTGGTGTTCCCTGGTTTTACCTGATGTTCCCTGGTTTTACCTGATGTTCCCTGGTTTTACCTGATGTTCCCTGGTGTTACCTGATGATACCTGATGTTCCCTGATGTTCCCTGGTGTTTCCTGGTGTTCCCTCCTGGTTTCTACTCTAATCTCTGGTGTCGTCTCTGGTTGTTCTGGTTTGGATCGGGGAGCATCACTTCCTGTTCCTGCAGATCTTCTGTCGTTCATCCTTCTTGGTTCCAGACTGATTTACGTTTCTCATTTCAACCTAAATGATCGAATCTGAAACGTTCAGCTTCAACTGAAGAGGCTTTTCTTCAAAACGCAGAATCTCAGAGTGGTTTTCCTCTTTGATCTCAGAGCTTCAGGATTCAGTCTCCAGGATTCAGGATTCAGGATTCAGGATTCAGGATTCAGGATTCAGTCTTCAGTCTCAGAGCTTCAGGATTCAGTCTCCAGGATCCAGGATTCAGGATTCAGGATCCAGGATTCAGGATTCAGGATCCAGGATTCAGGATTCAGGATTCAGTCTCCAGGATTCAGGATTCAGTCTCCAGGATTCAGTCTCCAGGATTCAGGATTCAGGATCCAGGATTCAGTCTCCAGGATTCAGGATTCAGTCTCCAGGATTCAGGATTCAGGATTCAGGATTCATCTGGACTGAATCTCTGAAACTCGTCTTGTGTTCGACTCTTCATGTTCACATCCTCAACCTGCCTCTTCTTATTCACACACACACACACACACACACACACACACACACACACACACACACACACACACACACACACACACACACACACACACACACACACACACACACACACACACACACACCTCCCCCCCCCTCCAACCGAAGCAGAGCCATTAGACGTAGCCACGCCCCCGATGACGGAGCGGCAGAACTTCTTCGGGGCGCTGCTGCTTCCAGAAAGGCAATTAAAGAAAAACAATGAGCAGATGCTAATGCTAATGTTAATGCTAATGCTAATGAGCTGGGTGCTTCAGGAACACCGAGGAACCAAAACGAGGTGAAAACACACTGACTGACTTTGAGCTTCACAAACCATTTAAAACCCTGGAAACGTTGCAGTCACAGTTTCCTGGAGGTACTACTAATGCTCTCCCTCCTGCTACACCCAATCACACCTTCTGTTTCTTTACTTATGGAATCATCTGGGTGGAGGTCTGACGCTTCCAAATCCAGTTTGACCAGATGAAGATTAATCAAACGTAAAGCCACGCAGACGTGGAGCAGTTAGCATTAGCAGCTGGGTCTGCCTCTGCAGCATCCCGTGGAGCAGTTAGCATTAGCAGCTGGGTCTGCCTCTGCAGCATCCCGTGGAGCAGTTAGCATTAGCAGCTGGGTCTGCCTCTGCAGCATCCCGTGGAGCAGTTAGCATTAGCAGCTGGGTCTGCCTCTGCAGCATCACGTGGAGCAGTTAGCATTAGCAGCTGGGTCTGCCTCTGCGGTGTCATGTGGCACAGTTAGCATTAGCAGCTGGGTCTGCCTCTGTTTGTCTCCGTCTCCACTACTTTGTCGGAAGGTCAGCGTGCGGTGGAAGGTCAGCGTGCGGTGGAAGGTCAGCGTGCGGTGGAAGGTCAGCGTGCGGTGGAAGGTCAGCGTGCGGTGGAAGGTCAGCGTGTGGTGGAAGGTCAGCGTGCGGTGGAAGGTCAGCGTGCGGTGGAAGGTCAGCGTGCGGTGGAAGGTCAGCGTGCGGTGGAAGGTCAGCGTGCGGTGGAAGGTTAGCGTGCGGTGGAAGGTCAGCGTGCGGTGGAAGCTTCTCCCGGTAAAAATGTGCAAAAATATAAATAAATGAATCAACGGAAGAGATTTAACTTAAACACGGTTAAAACCGCAAGAAATAATCTAAAACTGCTTCAAAGATGTTTGGGTTAGGGTTAGGGTTAGGATTAGGGTTAGGGTTAGGATTAGGGTTAGGGTTAGGATTAGGGTTAACCCTAACCCTAACCTTAATCCTAACCCTAACCTTTACCCTTACCCTAATCCTAACCCTAACCCTAATCCTAACAATAACCCTTACCCTAATCCTAATCCAAATCCTAATCCTAACCCCAAGCTGAAATGTCTTGTGACATAAAAATGGTCTGAAAGGACTAAAATAGATTTAAATGATTAAAACCTCTTTGTTTTACATGTTTGAACTCCAGTTGAAGTTTATTTGGTTTTAAAAACCAACAGAAGTTGTTCATTCAGAGGCTGACCGGTAATTTGTTCCCTAAACTTTGACTGCAGGGAACAACGTGGGAACTTCAGTTCTTCTGCTCCTGAATCCAGTTTCCACCTGATCAGTGTGTCTGTGCTCCGGCAGCTCCTCTTCATAGAGCAGAGCACTGAGGGAGGCTGCAGGGAGAAACCCTCTGTCAGCAGGGGGCGGGGCCATCCAGGATCAATGGATGAATTATTGATAGGCCCCTCCCCCACGCTCAGGGGGCGGGGCCATCCAGGATCAATGGATGAATTATTGATAGGCCCCTCCCCCACGCTCAGGGGGCGGGGCCATCCAGGATCAATGGATGAATTATTGATAGGCCCCTCCCCCACGCTCAGGGGGCGGGGCCATCCAGGATCAATGGATGAATTATTGATAGGCCCCTCCCCCACGCTCTGGGGGAGGGGCCGCAGGGGGGCCGCCGCTCGCAGCAGAACAGCTTCACTTTAATTCAGATTGTTTGGCTCGTTGATGAAAAACCTGAAACTTTAATCTGCTGCAATTAAAACTCTTCAAAGACCCACGAGGTTAAACCACCATCAGCATGTTCCTCCTCCTCTTCCTCCTCTTCCTCCTCCTGCTCCTCCTCCTCTTCCTCCTCCTGCTACTCACCCTCTTCCTCCTCCTCCTCTTCCTCCTCCTGCTCCTCCTCCTCTTCCTCCTCCTGCTCCTCCCCCTCTTCCTCCTCCTGCTCCTCCTCCTCTTCCTCTTCTTCTCCCTCTTCCCTCTCTTCTTTGTCCTCCTCCTCCTCCTCTTCCTCTTCTTCTCCCTCTTCCCTCTCTTCTTTGTCCTCCTCCTCCTCCTCAAGAGGCAGTTTGTTTTCATGCTGAGCTCAGCAGGTTTCATCGTCACACAGCTCCTCAGTGAAGGATGTTGGGAGTTTGAAGAACGTTGGGAGTTTGAAGGATGTTGGGAGTTTGGAGGATGTTGGGAGTTTGAAGGATGTTGGGAGTTTGAAGGATGTTGGGAGTTTGGAGGATGTTGGGAGTTTGGAGGATGTTGGGAGTTTGAAGAACGTTGGGAGTTTGAAGGATGTTGGGAGTTTGGAGGATGTTGGGAGTTTGAAGGACGTTGGGAGTTTGAAGAACGTTGGAGTTTGGAGGATGTTGGGAGTTTGGAGGACGTTGGGAGTTTGGAGGACGTTGGGAGTTTGGAGGACATTGGGAGTTTGAAGGATGTTGGGAGTTTGAAGAACGTTGGAGTTTGAAGAACGTTGGGAGTTTGAAGAACGTTGGAGTTTGGAGGATGTTGGGAGTTTGAAGGACGTTGGGAGTTTGAAGAACGTTGGGAGTTTGAAGAACGTTGGAGTTTGAAGAACGTTGGAGTTTGGAGGATGTTGGGAGTTTGGAGGACGTTGGGAGTTTGGAGGACGTTGGGAGTTTGAAGGACGTTGGGAGTTCGAAGGACGTTGGGAGTTTGGAGGATGTTGGGAGTTTTGACTGGCCGGTGTTTGATTTCGGAGTCTGGTGTGTTTCTGTGACTCAGCTTTTTCTCTGTTCTGACAAAATGCAGAGTCATCATCTGTTGAACAGCAGAAGATCGGTTCCTTTGTGTGTTTTGGATTCTACTTTCATCATTGTTGTGTGAAAATCTTATTTTGGGACTTTTTCATTAATATTCACATTCTTGTGTCCAGATTAAAATTATCCCCCAAAAAATACATCAAAGGGTTTAATGACGAAAGTTGGTAGAAACTGTGGAGAAGGTAAACAGGGACAAACTTCCTGTTCCACGGCGTGTTGAGTTGCACTTCCTGTTCCACGGCGTGTTGCGTTGCACTTCCTGTTCCAAGGCGTGTTGCGTTGCACTTCCTGTTCCACGGCGTGTTGAGTTGCACTTCCTGTTCCAAGGCGTGTTGCGTTGCACTTCCTGTTCCACGGCGTGTTGTGTTGCACTTCCTGTTCCACGGCGTGTTGCGTTGTACTTCCTGTTCCACGGAGTGTTGCGTTGCACTTCCTGTTCCATGGCGTGTTGCGTTGAGCTTCCTGTTCCACGGAGTGTTGCGTTGCACTTCCTGTTCCACGGCGTGTTGCGTTGCACTTCCTGTTCCACGGCGTGTTGTGTTGCACTTCCTGTTCCACGGCGTGTTGTGTTG
>NW_028292022.1:0-25000 GCF_963383615.2 Lipophrys pholis | reverse complement strand
TCCATCACTCCATCACTCCTTCATCTCTCGTTCATCACTCCTTCATCACTCCATCACTCCTTCATCACTCCATCACTCGTTCATCACTGCTTCATCACTCCTTCATCACTCCATCACTCCTTCATCTCTCCTTCATCTCTCCTTCATCAGTCATCACTCTTTCATCACTCGTTCATCACTCGTTCATCAGTCAATCATCACTCCTTCATCACTCCATCAGTCAGTCATCACTCTTTCATCACTCGTTCATCACTCTTTCATCACTCTTTCATCAGTCAGTCATCACTCTTTCATCACTCTTTCATCACTCGTTCATCACTCTTTCATCACTCTTTCATCAGTCAGTGACGGATTTTAGATTCTGAACTTCCTGTTGTTCTTCGGTCGTTGACATGATTAATGAGTTCATCTGATCCTAAACCTCCAGGACAGTCGACAGGCATCTTCCTCACTTTCTTCATTTTAATTATTTATTAACGGAGTCGTCAGCTGATCAACTTAAACCGTAAACTTTAAAACAAAACTTATATAATTAGTAAACGATCTCTGGAGTTCGTTCTGACCCTTTACCAGAGCAGAACGTCCTCCAGTGAGACTTCCTGAGAGTTGGACAGGGAGCTTCTTGATTGGTCACAGGAACCGTATCATAGCGATAGCATAGCGGTGGGGGTTGGCTAGCTTGCGCTGTCTCCTCACTCCTCCATGACTTATTGATGAGAACCTTTGCATTAGTGATGGCGGTTCTCGGGGGGGTCGCTGGTCTCTGGTCCAGATCAGGTCGCCACCTTGATGATGTTTTCCTCCTTCTTCTTCTCCTTCCTCTGAATCCACAAGTTAGCATGTAGCCTAGCAGACACGTTGCGTCAGAACAAAACAAGGAGTTCAACCTTCCAGACGTGATTCTGTTCTACTCTCGGTTCCACGTTTCACTGCTTGGTTCTCGATCCCTTCAGGTTTGTCCCTTGGTTCAGCTTCTTTCCAGAATGTGTAGATAAATAACATTAAACGTGCTGGATTATCACGGTTCCTGCTCTCTAAGTATTGTCAGCAGCTGGAACCCTTGAAGGAGGTTCATGTCTGGAGAACGAAAGACGCCTGAAGAGCCTCGGCAGTAGAAGCTGCCGTCAGAGTCACAGAGCCGAGAGACCAGGTTCTAGGTTCAGAGCTCCTAGGTTAGTTTGCTCTAGATCAGATCAGTAGATTCCATTGAACAACCCTTTGTCATCTTGTGTCTGTGAAGTTCCGTCTGAGAACATGGAACCCCGGATCTCACCAACAAACCCCCGACGGGATTCACTGGTTGTTTGTCCCGAATCTGGTTTCAACGACCATGTGAAGTCTAATGTCTGAGTTGAAGACCGTGTCCTCCTGAAGCCTGCAGGGGGGAACCTTTCGTTTGATCAATATCACGATTTACTGAAAGGAAGTATTGACTGTCCTGGTCTCATATCTACAGACGGGTTTCACCAGTTAGTACCTCCTAGAATTAAATACTTTGATCGTTGACACAGTAACTGATCAAACCTTTCTGAGTTACGCTCTTCGTATTATTAAAGGCTCATGTTCTGCTAAATCCACTTCCTAAAGGTTCTCCAGCAGTACTACTCGTCCCCATACCTGGACTGACGTCCCAGAAGTGAAGACAGTCTGGCCTCTCTGTCCCTTTTAAAAAGTGTGTTGCTCCGACCAGCCAATCAGAAATCAAACCCTATATAGTGTCATCGGGGGTTTAGCCAATCACAATCAAGGTAGGCCCTCCCTTTGACTCCTCCCACAATTAGGCAGCTCTGCTCTGGCACATGGCACCACCAGAGGAAGTACTTCCTCCTCTTCCCAAGATGGGCATGTGTGGGCGGAGCCAGTCCAGCTCACACAGACACAGCAGATTCTGAATGTAGCTCCTATGATCCAATATTCAAATGAGGAAAATCAAGGAGGAGCTAGAAACTTAGAATACTGAAGGTTTCTGGACCGACCAGACCAGGAGGAGGAGGAGAACAGGAGGAGGAGGAGGAGGAGGAGGAGGAGAACAGGAGGAGGAGGAGGAGGAGGAGGGGAACAGGAGGAGGAGGAGAACAGGAGGAGGAGGAGAACAGGAGGAGGAGGAGGAGGAGGAGGGGAACAGGAGGAGGAGGAGAACAGGAGGAACAGGAGGAGGTGAACAGGTGGAGGAGGAGAACAGCAGGAGGAGGTGAACAGGAGGAGGAGGAGAACAGGAGGAGGAGGAGGAGGAGGAGGTGAACAGGAGGAGGAGGAGGAGGAGGAGGTGAACTGGAGGAGGAGGAGGAGGTGAACAGGAGGAGGAGGAGGTGAACAGGAGGAGGAGGTGAACAGGAGGAGGAGGAGGAGGTGAACAGGAGGAGGAGGTGAACAGGAGGAACAGGAGGAGGAGGTGAACAGGAGGACAGGAGGAGGAGGTGAACAGGAGGAGGAGGTGAAACGATGGAGGAGGAGAACAGGAGGAGGAGGTGAAACGATGGAGGAGGAGAACAGGAGGAACAGGAGGAGGAGGTGAAAGGATGGAGGACAGGACTTATTGAATAAAGGCTTTTTGTGCTAACATGCTACATGACATTAGCGTCTGTAGCCGCGGCCGGTGACACCATCATGACGTAGAAAAGCTTCTACAGCCTGATGAACCTTCATGTTGAAGTGTTTGGACTCCAGCTGCCTGCAGGTGTCTGTCCTCTCTCATCTGGGGACGCTTTAATGTCCACTGATCCTCTGACTCCAGTGATTTCATGGACGGAGTGTGGAGGACGGTTTCTCTTGCAGGGGGGGGGACTGTCAGCCGGCCACACTGATTCATATCAAACCATCGCACTCCACTGCCGGTTAGAATAAGACGCTTGTTTACCAAAGGCAGAGCTGAGAGGACAATGACTCCCAACACGGAGCCAAACCAAAGGTTACAGCAGCGTGAGCTCGCCGTCCCGCCGTCCCGCCGTCCCGCCGCCCACGTCCACGCTTCCAGTGCTTCAGTACGCCGCCACGCACTGTAACCTTCACATGTCACCGTGGAGACGTGTGTGTGTGTGTGTGTGTGTGTGTGTGTGTGTGTGTGTGTGTGTGTGTGTGTGTGTGTCCTCCGAGGTTATTAATCCCCCTCGCACCCCCGTCCTATTACTCACCTGATGTGTGGAAAGGAGGCGATGTGATTAGAGCTGCAGCTTTAGCGTCTGTCCAGACATGGACTCATCACAGCTGCTGCTCTACATCACAACGTTTACCTGCTCTGACCCTCCACGCCTCTGGAGGCTGGCTGGAGGGCGGGGGGTCCTAATACAGGAAGTAGTCCACTGATTTAGCCCAGTTTCCTGGTTTCCTTTACTCTACTCTACTCTACTCTACTCTACTCTACTTTACTTTCTGAGTTGAGACACTTTCCTGTCTGCAGCGTAAAACACAGAGAAATGTCACATCAGACGTCATGTTCCAGGAATAGATCCTCCTGGTGTGTGTCCTCCTGGTGTGTGTCCTCCTGGTGTGTGTCTTCCTCCTGGTGTGTTTCTTCCTCCTGGTGTGTGTCTTCCTCCTGGTGTGTGTCCTCCTGGTGTGTTTCTTCCTCCTGGTGTGTTTCTTCCTCCTGGTGTGTGTCCTCCTGGTGTGTTTCTTCCTCCTGGTGTGTGTCCTCCTGGTGTGTGTCCTTCTCATGGTGTGTGTCCTCCTGGTGTGTGTCTTCCTCCTGGTGTGTGTCCTCCTGGTGTGTTTCTTCCTCCTGGTGTGTGTCCTCCTGGTGTGTGTCCTCCTCATGGTGTGTGTCCTCCTGGTGTGTGTCTTCCTCCTGGTGTGTGTCCTCCTCATGATGTGTGTCCTCCTGGTGTGTGTCCTCCTCCTGGTGTGTGTTCTCCTCCTGGTGTGTGTCCTCCTCCTGGTGTGTGTCCTCCTCATGATGTGTGTCCTCCTGGTGTGTGTCCTCCTCCTGGTGTGTTTCTTCCTCCTGGTGTGTGTCCTCCTCCTGGTGTGTGTCCTCCTCATGATGTGTGTCCTCATGGTGTGTGTCCTCCTCCTGGTGTATGTCCTCCTGGTGTGTGTCGTCCTGGTGTGTGTCCTCCTCATGATGTGTGTCCTCCTGGTGTGTGTCCTCCCACAGTTCGGTTCCAGTCCACTCCCAAAGGGGCCGAGGCCCCCTAGTGGTCATGTGGTTATTTAACAATCCAGATACTTATTTCCATTGAAAATTATGGGAATTGATAATCAGGTGATTCATTCTTCATTTAGGGTTAGGGTTAGGGTCAGGGTCAGGGTCAGGGTTAGGGTTAGGGTTAGAGTTAGAGTTAGAGTTAGAGTTAGAGTTAGAGTTAGTGTTAGGGTCAGGGTCAGGGTTAGGGTCAGGGTTAGGGTTAGGGTTAGAGTCAGGGTCAGGGTCAGGGTTAGGGTTAATTCAGCAGTCTGGGTTGGGGTTAGGGTCAGGGTCAGGGTTAGAGTTAGGCTTAGGGTTAGGGTCAGGGTCAGGGTCAGGGTCAGGGTCAGGGTCAGGGTTAGAGTCAGGGTCAGGGTTAGGGTTAGGGTTAGGGTCAGGGTCAGGGTTAGGGTCAGGGTTAGGGTTAGGGTTAGAGTCAGGGTCAGGGTTAGGGTTAATTCAGCAGTCTGGGTTAGGGTTGGGGTTAGGGTCAGGGTTAGGGTCAGGGTCAGGGTTAGGGTTAGGTTTAGGGTCAGGGTTAGGGTTAGAGTTAGAGTTAGGGTTAGGGTCAGGGTTAGGGTTAGAGTTAGGGTCAGGGTTAGAGTTAGGGTTAGGATTAGGATTAGGGTTAGGGTTAATTCAGCAGTCTGGGTTAGGGTTTGGGTCAGGGTTAGGGTTGGGGTTAGGGTTAGAGTCAGGGTTAGGATTAGGGTTAGAGTTAGGGTTAGGTTTAGGGTTAGGGTTCGGGTCAGGGTTAGAGTTAGAGTTAGGGTTAGGGTCAGGGTTAGGGTTAGGGTCAGGGTTAGGGTTAGAGTCTGGGTTAGGATTAGGATTAGGGTTAGATTTAGGGTTAGGGTTAGGGTCAGGGTTAAGGTTAGGATTAGGATTAGGGTCAGATTTAGGGTTAGGGTTAGGTTTAGGGTAAGGGTTAGGGTTAGGGTTAGGGTCAGATTTAGGGTTAGGGTTAGGTTTAGGGTAAGGGTTAGGGTTAGGGTTAGGGTTAGGGTCAGATTTAGGGTTATGGTTAGGTTTAGGGTAAGGGTTAGGGTTAGGGTTAGCGTTAGGTTTAGAGCTCAACAGTTTGGCCTTTAGGAAAGTGGAGGTCAGTGGAAACGTTCCAGGTTCTTGAAGGGTTAGGGTCAGGGTTAGGGTTAGGGTTAGGGTTAGGGTCAGATTTAGGGTTAGGGTTAGGGTTAGGGTCAGATTTAGGGTTAGGGTCAGGGTTAAGGTTAGGATTAGGATTAGGGTCAGATTTAGGGTTAGGGTTAGGTTTAGGGTAAGGGTTAGGGTTAGGGTTAGGGTCAGATTTAGGGTTAGGGTTAGGGTTAGGGTAAGGGTTAGGGTTAGAGCTCAACAGTTTGGCCTTTAGGAAAGTGGAGGTCAGTGGAAACGTTCCAGGTTCTTGAAGGTAGAGAACAGGGTGGCCTGGTTTCTCCTGTTTGCTCTTTGACCTCTGAGCCGTCAGTCGGACTGTTCAGCCTGAGACCAACCTTCACAGGAAGACGTCTCCTTGTCTGACCTGCAGAGACCTGCCACCGATCTGAGCGTCCTCCACATGTCCTGTTCTCCATAGAGCAGGAGACCTTCTCAGTTTCCACTGACCCAGAGAGGATCGGGCTGATAGCAGCACCGTTGTTCTGGTTCAGCACGTCTGTCCAGGTCCAGGGAGCAGACTGTCCTTCAGCTGGTTGACTCCCTGTCCTCTGGGGCTGGACACCATGATCAGATAATGACACGTCACCTCCAGAAAGGACTTGTGAGCAGGTTCTCCTCTCAGTGGCTCAGAAGGTTGGACATTAATGAAGCTGCTCAGTCAATCAGAATAATTACCCAGAATGCCTCTGTGTTTACATATGGCGCTTTGCTGACGTTCCATCTGTCCTGGGTGGAACGTCCGAAGGGACGGAGGTCGGATGGTGGATGAAGACGTTCTGGTGAAAGAATCATTGAGGAATGTTCCTATTCAGTCGGTTCCATCCTGAAATCTTAATTCTACAAGGATTCACCTGCAGTTCTATATATAGCAGTATATATACATATAGAGATAGAGATAGAGATATAGAGATAGATTAAGATAGATATATAGATATATAGATATAGATATAGATAGAGATATATAGATAGAGATAGATTAAGATAGATATATAGATATATAGATATATAGATAGATATAGAGATAGAGATAGGGATATATAGATAGAGATATAGATATAGATATAAATAGATATATATAGATAAAAAGATAGATAGATAGATAGATAGATAGATAGATAGATAGATAGATAGATAGAGATGGATAGATATATATAGATAAAGATATAGATGGATAAATATATATATATATATATATATATATATATATATATACAGATAAAGATATAGATAGATAAATATATAGATGATAGATGGATAGATGGATATAGATATAGATATAGATATAGATAGATAAAGATATATATAGATAGATAGCTAGATGGATAGATGGATATAGATATATCTACATATAGAGAGAGAGGAGAGAGAGAGAGAGAGAGAGGGAAGAGAGAGAGGAGAGAGAGAGGAGAGAGAGAGAGAGAGAGAGAGAGAGAGAGAGAGAGAGAGAGAGAGAGAGGAGAGAGAGAGAGAGAGGAGAGAGAGAGAGCAGAGAGAGAGAGAGAGCCAGAGAGAGAGAGAGAGCCAGAAGAGAGAGAGAGAGACGAGGAGAGAGAGAGAGAGAGAGAGAGAGAGAGAGAGAGAGAGAGAGAGGAGAGAGATTAAATGATTAAGTGTAACATTCAAGTGTTTTGACTCTTCAGACTGTTCAGAAGGTTTTCAGGTAGATTTGCTGAATCAGCGGTGTTTTTGAGGCGACATCTTTCCTTTAATCCGTGGTATTAATCCCTGGGCTTCACTCCTCCGTCTCCATGTCTCTGTTTATCCTCCCTCACTCCTCCTTTCTCCCCCTCCTCCGTCCATCTGTGTGTCCATGAAGCCGCGTCGCTCCAGATAATCCCGTTAGCGGCCGTCGCTGCCGACTCCACCTTTTGTTTCCGCTGATCCTGCTGTCCGGGCCGGGCCACGCCTGGCGCTCGCTTGGTGCTCGTACAGAACGCCTCGGCGCCGTTGGCCACCCCAGACAGGTTCCGTCGGTTCCCTGGAAGCAGCCAGTCGCTCCAGAGCTGAAGGTTCTCTCTCCACCAAGCAGAGTGCATCAGATTACAGATTACCATCCTGTTGGACGCTAAGCTTCTCCGCTCAGGAGAATAAGCGCGGGCCTCATATCGAGCCCTGAGGAACACCTCCGTCACCTGATCAGGGTGCAGCTGGTGGTTCTGCTCACGTGAGAGGGAACACATGGGTAGAGTGTGAAGCTGATGGTGGATCACCGCGGTGCTCGTGGCGGTACGTCTTTAGTTTAGAGACTAAATGCTGAAACCCGTTTCCTTTGATGAAGTTCCAGGTCGTCAACTTCAGGTCTTTTCTGTCAGAAACCAGTGATTCAGTCACACGATCAGTTCTCCACAGTTTGAAAATACAAAGTCACTCCCACCGTTCAAACAGCTGCTGGAATTCACCAAACTCAGTCGACTGTGAAAAGACCTCATTGCTAAACCCCACCCCCACCCCCACCACCACCCACCCCCACCCCCACCACCACCACCACCCCCACCCCCACCACCACCCACCCCCACCACCACCACCACCCCCACCCCCCACCCCCACCACCACCCCCACCCCCACCCCAGTACAGTACCTCATCTTTTCACAGATGTTCATAAACACCCACATTGAAAGTGTCTCCAGGGGAAAGAATCCTCCAGAGCAGCAGAATGAACAGTAGAACCATCACAGAGCTCCGAGCTGAAAACGCCATCGCTCGTGGACGACAACACGAAGCTTTGACCTCCGAAGAGCTGAACTTTAACGTCCCGGACCGTTCTGGACAGTTCTGGACCGTTCTGGACCGTTCTGGACAGTTCTGCTGTTCGGGCGGGCAGGGGGAAGTGCTGCTCACATCAATGAGCGGCGGTTTCCAAACGACGAGGCGGGTCAGACACGTGAGAGGAGCAGCGAGGACCGAGGCTTCGGCCCGTCATGGGGACAGAGGGACGCCTTGTTACGTCAGAAGCTGGAGTTCTTCCTCCGCCTGCTTCCCCGAAGTGACGGCGAGGAGGACAGACAAGGCGGCGCTGTCATGGGGCTCTGGGAGCTTTCTGTTGATGTTTACTGGCAACCGGTTCAGACTCGATGTCACACAGTGGAGGGGTCAGAGGTCAGCGGCTCTGCCGTGGCCTGGGTTCTACAGCCCGGGTCACACTCTGGGTCACACTCTGGGTCACACTCTGGGTCACACTCTGGGTCACACTCTGGGTCACACTCTGGGTCACACTCTGGGTCACACTCTGGGTCACACTCTGGGTCACACTCTGGGTCACACTCTGGGTCACACTCCGGCTAATTGGTCCGATGAGGCGCAGCCTGTTGTCCTCAGTGACTCTTTGATTTATGTTCCCCAGTCTTTTCTCTCAGATCACCAGGAACTTCTAGTCCGACTGTCTGAAAAAGACAAAGTCCACATTTGTTCCACTTCGTTGCTTTTTTCAATCAGTTGTTGACGTCCGAGCTTCTCTTCAGCCTCATTAACACGTTTTCACCAAAGCTGGTTCACAGGTTCACTACAAGTTTTATCACAGGTTCACCACAAGTTTTATCACAGGTTCACTACAAGTTTAATCTTTACCAGAAGTTTTATCACAGGTTCACTACAAGTTTTATCTTTACTAGAAGTTTTATCACAGGTTCACTAGAAGTCTTATCTTTACCAGAAGTTTTATCACAGGTTCACTACAAGTTTTATCACAGGTTCACTACAAGTTTTATCTTTACCAGAGGTTTTATCACAGGTTCACTAGAAGTCTTATCTTTACCAGAAGTTTTATCTTTACCAGAAGTTTTATCTTTACCAGAGGTTTTATCACAGGTTTACCAGAAGTTTTATCTTTACCAGAAGGTTTATCACAGGTTCACTACAAGTTTTATCAGAGGTTTACTAGAAGTTTTGTCACAGGTTTACTAGAAGTTTTATCACAGGTTTACTAGAAGTTTTGTCACAGGTTCACTAGAAGTTTTATCACAGGTTCACCAGAAGTTTTATCACAGGTTCACTACAAGTTTTATCTTTACCAGAAGTTTTATCACAGGTTTACTAGAAGTTTTATCACAGGTTCACTAGAAGTCTTATCTTTACCAGAGGTTTTATCACAGGTTTACTAGAAGTTTTATCACAGGTTCACTAGAAGTCTTATCTTTACCAGAAGTTTTATCACAGGTTTACCAGAAGTTTTATCTTTACCAGAAGTTTTATCACAGGTTTACTAGAAGTTTTATCTTTACCAGAAGTTTTATCACAGGTTCACTACAAGTTTTATCAGAGGTTTACTAGAAGTTTTGTCACAGGTTTACTAGAAGTTTTATCACAGGTTTACTAGAAGTTTTGTCACAGGTTTACTAGAAGTTTTATCACAGGTTCACTAGAAGTTTTGTCACAGGTTTACTAGAAGTTTTATCACAGGTTCACTAGAAGTTTTGTCACAGGTTCACTAGAAGTTTTGTCACAGGTTTACTAGAAGTTTTATCACAGGTTCACTTGAAGTTTTGTCACAGGTTTACTAGAAGTTTTATCACAAGTTCACTAGAAGTTTTATCTTTACTAGAAGTTTTATCTTTACTAAAGGTTTTATCAGAGGTTTACTAGAAGTTTTATCTTTACTAGAAGTTTTATCTTTACTAAAGGTTTTATCACAGGTTTATTAGAAGTTTTATCACAGGTTTACTAGAAGTTTTATCTTCACTAGAAGTTTTATCTTTACTAGAAGTTTTATCTTTACCAGAAGTTTTGGGTCAGTTTCTCAGCTTCCTGTGAGCTTCAGGTAAACTCTAAAACAATCCCGGCGGTTCTGATTCTCCTTTTGGACGGAAGCCAAAGCTCAGAGGAACTTTCCAGAAACGGGCCGAGCTTCTTGTTGCTCCGACATGAAAAACTTTTAAAAACATTTTTCAGAAAAAGGGATTAAATTATTGTGCGAGTCGTTTAATCTCAATAAAGACACGATGAAGTCGGTCACCATCGCAAACTGAAGCTTTCTGGAGCAGGAAACAATAAAACACTGAATGGAAATGTAGTATTTATAGTGTGTTTTCCAGTTCAGTACTTTGTATTTGGCTGTATTTATCAAGGTCTCAGATACTTTTAATGTCGCCTCCATCATAAACCCGCTAAATCCTCCGTCTGTGGCGGCCGGGAGGTTTTGAAGAACCGGACGTAACAGAAGGTTAATCTGCTGAGGCAGATTTTATTCCGGCCAGATGAGAGTTTCAGGGAGGATTTCCACTGCGTGACCAAAACAATCAGGGCTGATGGAGACGGAGAAGCTAAAAAGTACTGCAAAGGTAAAACAGATACAACCACTTTACTTTTGGTTAAATTATTTTATTTCTTTTTTGTTGTTGTTGTTGCTTTTTTGCATAAATTCACTCAAACGTGAAAGAAAACAAATAGAAATGGCTGAAATGCAAAACTGCATAAAGACAAAGGGTTAAAGCAGTACGACGGCTGAAGAGTAAAGAGAAGCTGAAGCAGCTCAGATCCCTGAACCACAAAGAAGACTAATAAATCTAACTGTTAAAAAAAAAAGAAGCTGAAACTCAAAAAAGCAGCTAAAATGCTAATATCGCTGCGAATGACCAAAACACTGAAAGAAATACTACAAAAGAGTAAAAAAAATAAAGCCAAAGCTGGTAAAATTAGTTTATAACATGTAAATAAGAAAGTGTTAAAAAGCAGGTCAAACAGCAGCAGCATGTAAAGACCAGATGTTCTCCAGGAGTCCAGCAGGACGGTTCCACCGACAAACGCTTCCGTTTCTCTTCGACTTTTCAAACTGAATTATTTAGAACATCAAGCTTCAGTCATAGAAACTCAAACCGGTGAAGCACCTTGGTACGGCCCGATGAATCACCTTGGTACGGCCCGGTGAAGCACCTTGGTACGGCCCTATGAAGCACCTTGGTACGGCCCTATGAAGCACCTTGGTACGGCCCGATGAAGCACCTTGGTACGGCCCGATGAAGCACCTTGGTACGGCCCGATGAAGCACCTTGGTACGGCCCGATGAAGCACCTTGGTACGGCCCGATGAAGCACCTTGGTACGGCCCGGTGAAGCACCTTGGTACGGCCCGGTGAAGCACCTTGGTACGGCCCGATGAAGCACCTTGGTACGGCCCGATGAAGCACCTTGGTACGGCCCAATGAAGCACCGTACCGTTGGTACGGCCCGATGAAGCACCTTGGTACAGCCCGGTGAAGCACCTTGGTACGGCCCGATGAAGCACCTTGGTACGGCCCGATGAAGCACCTTGGTACAGCCCGGTGAAGCACCTTGGTACGGCCCGATGAAGCACCTTGGTACGGCCCGATGAAGCACCTTGGTACGGCCCGATGAAGCACCTTGGTACGGCCCGATGAAGCACCTTGGTACGGCCCGATGAAGCACCTTGGTACGGCCCAATGAAGCACCTTGGTACGGCCCGATGAAGCACCTTGATACGGCCCGATGAAGCACCTTGGTACGGCCCGATGAAGCACCTTGGTACGGCCCGATGAAGCACCTTGGTACGGCCCTATGAAGCACCTTGGTACGGCCCTATGAAGCACCTTGGTACGGCCCGATGAAGCACCTTGGTACGGCCCGATGAAGCACCTTGGTACGGCCCAATGAAGCACCGTACCGTTGGTACGGCCCGATGAAGTACCTTGGTACGGCCCGATGAAGCACCTTGGTACGGCCCTATGAAGCACCTTGGTACGGCCCGATGAAGCACCTTGGTACGGCCCGATGAAGCACCTTGGTACGGCCCGATGAAGCACCTTGGTACAGCCCGATGAAGCACCGTACCCTGGGTACAGCGTCTGTACGGTAACCGTTCGTTATAGACCCTCTCAGGACCAGTGGCTTGGTAATAAACACCTGAAGTGAAAAAACTGGAAAGCAAAGTTTCCAGCAAAGTTTCAAAGTTTCCAACATGGGCGAAGACCAACAGCGGTAATAATCCGGTGCGAGAGTTCAAACGTCCTGTCTTAGCGTCAGGACAGTGGACGTCCCGGTTCATCCACAGCTCCTGTCCCAGCGTCAGGACAGTGGACGTCCCGGTTTATCCACACTGGTGGACCACGGCACATGCCGAGGTTTGTACAGGTCAGAGTGCCACGGTGATGTGGGAAAACAATCTTACATGAACGGGTTCTGATCCGCCGTCGCGGAGGACGATGTCAGGACGTGAAAATATAATTCCTTAAACTTCCTCTTACCAATAGGTGGCGCTACGACTGTGAAAGGACATCAGCATATCAATGTGTTCATAGAGACAGGCTGATTGTAGCATGTAGCATGTAGCATCTCCTCCAGCTCTGCTCTGGCTCCGAGCCTCACTTCCTGTTTGGCGGGAGACGGTTTGGCGACTCGTGACGCAGCGCTCCCTGCTAGCGCTCCCTGCTAGCGCTCCCTGCTAGCGCTCCCTGCTAGCGCTGTAGCATTAGCGCTCCGTTAAGGCGCTGCACTTTCCTTTTCTCACGTCGTCGTGACGACAGAGCAGTGCTCTGTGTAACCTGGAGGCACCGTTTACCTGTGTGTGTGTGTGTGTGTGTGTGTGTGTCTGTGTGTGTGTGTGTGTGTGTGTGTGTGTGTGTGTGTGTGTGTGTGTGTGTGTGTGATGTCAACCTCTCATTGTCTCTTTAGCACCACATTGTGATTCTAGGTCAGTAGAAAAGACTTTTCTATTTTTGTTCATGTAATCCTTTCTAAGGATGCACACACCCCTCACTGTGTGTGTGTGTGTGTGTGTGTGTGTGTGTGTGTGTGTGTGTGTGTGTGTGTGTGTGTGTGTGTGTGTGTGTGTGTGTTAATACCTCCAGCACGTTCCACACTAATCACTCAGTCTTCAGGACCGTCCTCGCTTCCTCTCCGTGTTTTATTCACCGTTACACACACACACACACACACACACACACACACACATGCACACACACACATACACACACACACCCACACACACACACAGCTGATGTTTCCGCTCACACAGCGGTTGGATTAATTTGACCAGGAGGTGCTGCAGCTTGCTGGAGCCCCTGTGAGCTCAGGCATGGTGGTGGGAGCATCAGGACAGGTGAGCTGTGTGCCTGTAGCGGCTCCAGTCTGTGTCTCTGTTACCGCCGTTCTTCAGGGCGACAGACTGTCTCCGCTGCTGGACTCTAATGTTTAGAGCTTTCGGGCTTCGCCTCAGGTAGTGGACTCAGTGTTCAGAGTTTTCCGTGTTTCGTCTCAGTACTTCATGTTGGACTCCAACCGTCAATGTTGACCTGTGGAACTGGACTCAGCGTCTGAATGTCTGTGGTTCTCGGTGTCTGACTCGGGTCCTGGAATAATGTTTCGTGTCGTCTGTGTTTCATTTAGCCGTTGGACTAGATTCTTACAGTTTTACGTGACGGTGTTCAGACTTAATGTTTAGAACCGTCAATGCTGAGTGTTCTGCTCCGGAGCCTGGAACCTCTGACAGTGTTGGAGGAGTTCTTTGAGGTTTCTCGCCTCTCATTCAGGAGAAACATTCTCTCAATCCCCCCTTAATCCCCCCCGACTCAGTAACCGGGATTCCCTCTCCCTCCAGGAAGTCTTCAGCTCGTTTAGTCCAACTTCATCAGATTTCAAGTGGCGCTAATGTGGCGTCATGCGCCCAGTGTGACAGCACGCTAATTATTCTAATCCCGTCACAATAGAACCCCACGGAGATTTGAATGTTTCAGATGTGACCGTCGCTCGTGTTGCTCGTGTCGCTCGTGTTGCTCGTGTCGCTCGGTTGTGCTCGTGTCGCTCGTGTCGCTCGTCTGCTGGTCGTGTCTTACTGCTGCTTTAGAGATTAAAATGTGTCTGAAAAATAGAGTTTATTAATGAAAATGTCGCAGCAGCAACCTGAAGTGACGGTTTTCACAAGGCTAACACAGAGCATCGCTGCTTAGCGGCTAAGCTAGTAGCCTGTTTGTTTCTGTGGGTTCAGTTTTATTACAGAGAGAAACTTTAACGATTAAACCAAAGAAATGTTCTTTAATTTACTAAAACACAGACAACACGGTTAGCAACTAGCCATCATCCATTTAGCATTTAGCAGCTAACGACGACACATCTTCAACTGAGCTTCTTTTACGTTTTGACCCGCTAAATACGGAGTGAAATTGAAATTTCACGCACACATTATCTTTTTAACACGTTTGCCTTCATGAATACGGAACATTGGTAGCAGTTTATGCTAATAGGCGTGACCCTGTTTCACCATCAGAGCGAGTTGTGGATGAGTGTGTAGTTCTATGTGGTACTTTATGTTTAACAAGAATTCAAGAACAACATTTACAAACCAGGAGGATTGAAGGTTTGAGCACGAGGTTCTCGTAGGGCGGGGTCTCTATAGCGCCGCTGTGGCGGCTCCTCGTAGCTCGCGCTAAATTATACACAAATGAGCTTTTTCTTATTTTAGCTTCAGTCGTTCTCAACAGGACTCTTAACTATGGAATCAAAAAATCGCTAAAAATGTACTAAAATGGGGGGAAATGGCTAAAGCACAAGTAACAGGAGGACTGCTAAAAGAGTCACGAAAACTAAAATGACCAGAATTATTAAAGAAATAAAGTTAAAAATGGGAAAAGTGCAAGTGCGACTGCTAATAGAAGCGTGAAAGTGGTTAAAAAGCTCAAGTGTTTGGGAAAAGGTGAAACCGTGACCGTCGTTTAAAAAAACAAAGGAAAATGTCATGAAATGTTTCTTATAAAATATAATTGAAACTTCATCAACGCAACACCAGAATCCGGTTCTGGGAGACAGTAAATGGGTTTTTTCGGCTTCACTTCAAACTGCTTTGGTGGAACGTGACAAAACGGGTCTTTTAGAGGTTCAGATCATTTCCGCCATGTTAGCATGTTAGCATCACACGTTAGCGTCGCAGTATGTGGCGGATTGAGACGTTGGACTCTACAGAACCGGGCGTTTGAAGTTTCATCCAGAAACCGGTCGGAGTCTCGTCTCTCTGTGCCGAGCAGAAACATGAATACATGGCAGGGGAGAGGTGGGGTGAGGTGGGAGGGGCTTAGCATGGCGGGCTCGGGGGGGATTCTCCATCCACCGCCCTCACCACACCCTCTCTCTCCTCTTTACACGGCTCGCTCGCCCTTTTTGTGTCTGGTATCAGTGGAAATGGGATCCACTGATTGTTCCCTTCATGACACCTGACGTTCACATAACACATGTTATGACACACACAGTGAGAGGGTGTGTGTGTGTGTGTGTGTGTGTGTGTGTGCATGCTCATTAGTTTGCCTAATGAGACCCCGGGGACGGGACGGCTTGCCTTGCCACGCCCTGCCCCCTTGTTGCTAGGCGACGTGTGACGGAGAGCCGCGAGCCGGTCGGTGAAGACATTCAGAGAAAATGAATTCAGGTGAAATCAATCACTCTAACAGAGTGGGAGGAGTGTTTACATCCCAACTGGGTCACACACATTAGCATCTTAGCATTCTCTGGCTACTTGTTGTGATACTTTTGCTGGACATGATTAAATATTAATACAAACAAAACGTCTTGTTGCTAAAACTGACTGTGTAGGTTGATTTCCACATACTAATCAGCGTATTTAATCACGTTACAAGCATCATAACGTCACTGGCAGTCCGGCCTTTCCCCCAAACAGTTTAAATCAGTTTAACAGGGACTAGTGTGGCCGTTTTCAGACCCGACTGAACACAAACATCAGTATAAACGCAGGTATTCACTCACTTGTAGCTTCGTCCATGTTGAGGAATACCAACCTCTTCAAACCGGTTAGCCAACATGCTAACGTGACTCTGTGCCAAAGTCAGGATTTATCACTTCTATTTATTTTATTTACTTTACGTTATATTGCAGCTTTGGTTCTGGAAGCAGCATGTTGTGTTTGCTCACCAGGGGGCGCTGACCTCAGTCATGGTTTCACCATTGTTAGCGTGTTTGGAAATGATTATTGACCGCTAACAATGCTAACAGTGTGGACAGCGTGGACAGTGTGGACAGTGTGGACAGAGTGGACAGCGTGGACAGTGTGGACAGTGCTGACAGTGTGGACAGAGTGGACAGTGTGGACAGATTGGACAGTGCTGACAGAGTGGACAGTGTGGACAGCGTGGACAGAGTGGACAGTGTGGACATGGTCGTCTCCTGAGGGAATTACTTTGTGGAGGAAGAATAGAGACCATCAGTAGAAGCTGTGACAGAACCCCGGCTCTGTCGGTCTGATCGGTCTCATGGCCGTCTCACTGGATTGGACAGAAGCTTGTTGATGCTACGTGGCTAAGTGTAGCTGCGTTATGACGTTATGACCCCCCCCCCCCCCCCCCCCCCCCCCATGGTTTGGTTTCCCTGCTGCGAGCCTGTCAGAGCTGAGCGATGGTGTTTAAATGGTTTGGAGGGAGAATCCATCACATGTTCAGACACAATGGGAGCAGAAAACTCTCCACATGAATTCAAGGAGCTTTTCAAAATAAAGGTTCTCGACGAGAGCAGCTGATTCTGCTGAACGGGAACAAATTAACGTCGGGTGAATACTAAGGCGTAGCCGAGCTGACGGTGCCTCTTTGTCTGCTCTACTCTCCATGAGACTCAGTACTACCCAGTACTACCCAGTACCGCCTCCAGTATCCCCACCAGTCCTGTGTGTGTGTGTGTGTGTGTGTGTGTGTGTGTGTGTGTGTGTGTGTGTGTGTGTGTGTTAATGGAGCTTGAGGCGATGAACTGAAACATCTAGATTCAGAATTTGCCGTTTCTCCAGAGAAACCAGTGATTCTTGTTGAAATGTGTGAATCTGAAAAGTTTCAACATTTAGCTACTGATTCTCTCTCTCTCTCTCTCTCTCTCTCTCTCTCTCTCTCTCTCTCTCTCTCTCTCTCTCTCTCTCTCTCTCTCTCTCACGCTGGAAACTGATTCGTCTGCAGCTGGAAGTAAAACCACTTTGGACTCGTCTGAACCAGGCTAACTCATTAGCATTAGCATCAGCGGTAGCGTTGGGCCTCATGTCTGATCTGGACTCTGTGGACCCGACCGGGACCGGGTTGATCTGAACTGGGCCGGAGCAACAAATCTAGAGATTACACACCTCAACATGCTGATACTCTTTCCTCTAATCTAACTTTGCTGGGTTTTATAGAGATAACCAGAACCGGGATTCAAACCAGGGACCCTCGCACTCACAGAAAAAGAAAAAAAAGTGAAACGAACAATAAGATTAAACTGCAAAAGAAGTGTCGACTAAAACAGTTAAATCTACTGAAAACAAAGTGCTTTAAACAAAGAAAGATCAAATATCTGCAGATAAAGTCGCTAAAAACTCTAAAACTGTAGACAAAAGAAAAATAACCAAACAACTCAGATAATAAAAACCAGCTCCAACTAAACCACCAGAACAGTACCAAGAAAATAAAAGAGCTAAAATAACAAAAATTAAAAAGAGAAAAAAGTGATATAATAGTAAAAATTGCTAAAAATGGTTTGAAAAGCCCAAATGTGATCAAATACCTAAAAAAAAAAAAAAAAAGTAAATCCACTTAAAATAGCAAAAAGAAAAACTAATTTGAAAATCTTCTAAATTGTCGTTATAAAACTTGAAAAAAAACTAAGAAAAGATTCAGTTTTTTGTCGTCTGTAAAACTGTAAATGAGATTAAACTTGTTTTGTGGCTCCTGATCAATGTACTTGTTTTAAAATACTTTTTTAGGATTAAAACCAGGAATGGGGAGCAGATGAAGTCATTAGCGTAGCGTGCTAACAGGTAGAAGCTGCTGGACGTCAGTAATCAGTGCGAGACCCTGGAGAAGCTTATCGCTATCCTGGGAGGTCTGGATCAGCTGAAGCCGCGGATCAAGACAACATTTACAATCTCCACGTGTCTCTTCACAGCTCCTCTCAAATTAAATACTTAAAAAATTTCACATATTTTAGTCACTTTTAAAACTGAAACGTCAAACGTCTGGTTCAGAGGCCAAAACCGGCTTCAACCTGGCTCCAGAACAAAACATTTACACTCATTTATCCATCAAAAGTAGCATGTGTGTCTAATTCAGTGGGTTCAATAGTTAGCATTAGCAGTTTAGCATTAGCGTCAATGCTAATTGCAAAACTTTGCATGAGGATGGAAAATGTTTACAACATGATTGTTTTTGGACTTTTTTCTTTGTGTGAAACTTGAAAAACAGCATGAACCAATGAAAAATCTTACAAAAATAAACAATTGTTGAAAGACGCAGCACAGCTAACAGCTAACAGCTACTCTAGCTAAAGTGAAATAGCAGAGCCCGCTAGAAAAAACATAAAATTAGGTCAAACCGCTAAAACTTTAAATCGGTGAAATACCTCAAATGTCAAGAAAACCCTCAAAAGACCAGCAGCCAGAATGTCTAAAATGTTCCACTGCAAGGATTTGAAAGGCTTAAAAAAGATCAAAGCCTTGAAAGAGTTTGAAAGGAGCAAAAAACCTTCAAGTGCAATGAGTTTGGTTGGTTGGTTGGTGGCTTGTTTGTTTTGTTGGTTGGTTGGATGGTTGGTTCAGGTTTTCAGGCTGTGACGTGATAACGACGGGCTTCATTGTGGATCCAGAGCGTTAATAAGCCTGGAGCTGTTTTCTGGATGTGAAGTTCTGATGATCTAGAAGCTCAACAAACTGCTTTCATCAGCAGCAGAACGTCTGAAATGAAATGATTTATGACACCGGATGCTTGCTGGTTGTAATGCTGTTTTAGGCCACACGGTGGCGCCACGGTATCAAAGAGCAGAGAGGGTGAGGCGGAGGCTCAGGGCTTCAGACCCTCAGTCCAGAACGTGACGATGAAGCAGCTGCTTGTTTCAGTGGGGAAACACTTTCCTGGTTCGGAGCGTCGCTTGTTAAACCCCGTTGGTGTGTCGACACTGTGGAGGGTGATGGAGTGAAGCGATGAAGGGGTGAAGCGATGAAGGGATGAAAGGATGAAGGGATGAAAGGATGAAGGGATGAAAGGATGAAGGGATGAAGGGATGGCCACCACACCACATTCATCCGCTCACATTTTTCTCCTTCTTGTCCAGCAAACATTTGGTCTCTCAGCTTTTTGACGAGCAGTGAAGTGGAATTCTGTAGATTCTGTTTTTGCTCTGGAGCTGTGAAATCTCTCAGTCAGCCTGCGGACCGTACCACCTCTCCACCACTCGCAGGGGGTGGGGGGGGGGGGGGGGGGGGGGGGTGGATGGTGGACGGCGGAGCATCCGCCCCCCTCCCCCTCCGCTTTGAGTCACGGTGGTACATCCCCTGCTCTTTTTGTCTCCAAAGGACTCACGCTGATGCTCCCGTGTTCTGTATCTCCTCCTACGTATTGTTTGCTCCGACCCCCCCGTCACCTCCTCCACCAATAATACCGACACCCCCCCCCCCCCCCCGGTGTGGTGAGCGGGAAGTTGTGTGTTCAGTTGGAAGCGGAGGGTGTCATCTGCCTGCTACCTCTGCAGCAGGAGTGGCTGAGGGAGGGGTGGAACGCCCCCCCACCCCCCTGATTGGTGTAGTGTCCTCCCTCTGGGTGGCGCCTCCCCCCCCCCCCCCCTTCCAGGATGAGTCCTGGAGTCAGATGCAGTTATCCAGGCAGCAGAAAGGAAGCTGAGGAGAGCTGCTGGTTAGAGGACTGAGGACATCTCCACCTCCGTCCTCTACCTCCGTCCACACCGCCTCCTGTCCGTTCGTCCTTGGACTGACAGAAAGTCCCCCCCCCCGACCCCCCCGAGGCAGCAGGGTGTGCTTCGGGCTGTGGACCGTCGCTTTTTCCAGAAATCTTTTGCGAGGACTTGTTGAAGCGAGCGTTCCTTGGCCATGGCTCACGCTGCGGCTCACATCAAGAAGGCCCGGTCCGAGATGGACGCGCCTCCGGACCTCAAGGCTCTGGAGAAAGCCCGCGAGCGGCGGCGGCGCTCCCGGGAACGGGCCGAACGCAAGCGCAAGGTACCGGGTCAGACCCCGTCCCTCCCCATGTGTGTTTCACCGGTCAGTCCATCCATCTACCGCCCCATCCCACCACGTCAAGACTGTCAGTGTGAAGGACAGTAGGAGATCCGGGGGGGGTGGGGGTGTCAAGGTGGGGGTGGGGGTGGGGGGGGCTGCACCGTCATCATTGTCTTGTGGTCGTTCATGAGTCTTCATCACCGAAGGTCAAGAGTTCTGTTGGCTTTTATCTAAAAGCTGAACAAACTCGACTGAGACTGAACACCCAGCCATCACACTCTGTTCCATCACCCCCCGCCAAAATAAAACTCATAAAACACCAGGAAAAGTCCTCTCCCATCCCCGTGACGCCTCTCACCTTCATCCCTGCGGCTGTCGGTTTGCAAAGCGAGGTAGATTCCTCTTGGTGCATTGCTCTGCTGCAGTCGCTTCCTCTCTGTTTGCTCTGCCAGAGCGCCACGCTCGCCGGCAAACACAAACCTCTCGCCCTCCTCTTCCTCCTCCTCCTCTTCCTCCCTCTGCTGATTTCCCCGGTAAACACCGAGCTGCTCCATGGCCTCCAGGGAGATTTCCTCCAAACGATCACGACCGCAGATTGACTGTCCGTCTCTTTACTGAACACCTTCGGTCCAAAGTTGGACTTTTGATTTGAAAAACACGAAGTGAGTGAAAACAAGAGGTTCAGTCGTGAACCTACGTCTGGAAATAAAATGCCAGATGACGTCGCACAGACTGAAATATTGATGAGCGGGAATCCCTGGCGAAGCTGTTCTTTAAATATAAATCAGAAGAGTTTGCTGGGAGCGTCCGTCAGGAAGTGGAAATAAAACCTGCAATAAGACAAGTTTTCACTTTTCATTGAACTTTGTTACAAAACAAGGGAAAGTCTGTTTAAACTGCAGTAATCTGAGTTCTCAGTTTCCAGCACCTCATGGATAAAAAGAAGCTCGGAAACTTCCGCCGGCGACGAGCGGGAACCGCCGCGACGCTAACCCCGCCGCGACGCTAACCCCGCCGCGACGCTAACCCCGCCGCGACGCTAACCCTGCTAACAGTCGGAAACGTTTTTTACGTTTTCATCAAAACTCCCAACTTCACTCTTCCTGGTTCCTTCCGAGCCAACGACCAGTCGAAGAACCTGAAGGAGCGAAATACTTAGTTTAGTTTGGCTTCGCTGCTTTAAAGTATTTTGTTAGCGAGCAAATCTCATTGGTTCATTTCTCCTTAAAACCTGGAAAACATGAGAAACTACCAAAAGAAAACACTTACTGTCCATATACGCTCTATAAATCCTTTGATTAGTAGGAGCTTCTGTTACTGGACAGAAATACTCGGTGATGAATACTTGAAGTTCATGTTGCAGCACAAAAGGTGAAAGTTCAGTATCTAGTTGTGTGTAGTAGTTTATCTTTGTGTAAGAGTCGCTGCTATCACCTGACCAGCGCTAAATGCTACCAGGCGGCTAGCATAGCAGCATTAGCGTCAGAGTAGCACCAGATCATTTGACGTCGTTAACAAATTAACGTTAGAATGAAAGTGTGAAGATGGAAATGTGATATTTGTCAAACCTTCGTGTTCCATGATGACGTAACGTTCCTCTGAATGCGTCACGCGGCCTGAGCGCCGCTTTAACGCTCGGCGAGACGCCCACTGAGGCGTGGGAACAGAACGCTCTCACCTCAAAGGTCATTTTTACACTTCGGTACCTTGGAGTACTGCAGACACTCTGAAGACCAAAACACAGAACCTGATGGAACGTTCACTGGTTTGTGATTTCCTGGACGGGAACGAAGAAGGAAAAAAGGGCCGTAGGTTGGTGGTTCAACGCTCCGCCGCGTCGGAGCAGTTTATATTTGTACATTGTTGAAATTGTAAAGAAACATAAACCTTCGAACACTGTAAAGTACTGCTGAGAAACAAGCTCCTACTGGATCCAAGATTACTCCAATCTACATGTTTTAGTCGTATTTTCTCTCAAATGTATACAGCTTTGTACTTAAACTTCATTTTAATCCTGATCTACATAAAATGTATGGAATCAGCAAAGTACTGTTGGAAAAGATACTCTCAGTATTTATTCTTGTTTTCAGTCAACTTCTATCGATGTAAACCAGGTAACTTCTGTTACATGAATCTACTCAGTAGAATGAACTCAGATTACTCTTAGAGCTGCATGGACATAATATTAGAATTACTTCAGTCATCATTACTTCGCTGTTTGAACTTGTTTAGATTCAAACTTTAAGTTTTTCACATACCTTTCAAACTTGATTTGTTTTTATGTAGTACTTTGACATTGTTCAAATGTAAAGTACATTAATAAATAAAAGATATTATTATTATTATTATTATTATTATTATTATTATTGTTATTATTGTTATTGTTATTATTACTACTGCTACTACATGCTACATGCTACATGCTACATGCTACATGCTAAGTTGTGTCCAAGCTATTTGAACATCGCGGTGTTAAGGCTCCAGGTGGTGACGGGGTGGCTGGACGGGTCACAACATGACTGTTGGTCATGTGACTTCGCTTTATTCTCGTAAACAGTTTTCATAAGAGTAACGACGCTAATCCTGAATATTGCTATAGCATTGTAGCTAGCTCTCCTCCAGCGCCTCCCAAAGGGTCTGTTTCATTCCACCGGTCGGTTGTCTGGAGGGAGTCAATCACAGACATAAAGTCTGAAGTAGGATCTAATCTAATGTAATCTAATGTAATCTAATGGAATGTATCCCTCCATCAGTTGGTTCTATCACACCTTGTGACAGTTACAGGAAGTAGAACCTTTGTCCCGCCTCTTCCTCCTCCACGAGTCGCTATCGAACCGGCTTCCTAAACCCCCACAGCGACCTGGGAACCTTCTCTTTGTGTGTTTGTTTGTTTGACTGGGAGTAACTGGGAGTCCTGGGAGTAACTGAGGGTCCTGAGAGTAACTAGGAGTCCTGGGAGTAACTAGGAGTCCTGAGAGTAACTAGGAGTCCTGGGAGTAACTAGGAGTCCTGAGAGTAACTAGGAGTCCTGGGAGTAACTGGGAGTCCTGGGAGTAACTGGGGGTCCTGGGAGTAACTGGGGGTCCTGGGAGTAACTGGGAGTCCTGAGAGTAACTGGGGGTCCTGAGAGTAACTGAGGGTCCTGAGAGTAACTGAGGGTCCTGAGAGTAACTGGGGGTCCTGAGAGTAACTGAGGGTCCTGAGAGTAACTGGGGGTCCTGAGAGTAACTGGGAGTCCTGAGAGTAACTGAGGGCAGCAAAATTCCGGCGTTCGATGTACGACAGGAAGCTCTTTGTAGTTTTGAAGCTGAAAGTCGCCTAAACACAGCAGAAGTTGCAGAGTCGTCCTTCACCTCCGAACACGTTAAGGAATACTCCAGACTGTAGTACTCGGTACTGTGCTGCTAGTACTACTGCTGCTGGCATGGAGTTATCTGCTTCAGTCTAGCTCATAGCTTAGTCCCATTGTGAACGTAGACACAAATATATGAGTGGATGTAGACCTATAGAACAGAGAAGTACTGTATATAAGTAGACTCTTCTGTGCAGTATTTAGCTTTACTTTGTGTTTTGAGTCGTATTTGACCAGATTCCAGGAGTTTTGAGAGATTTTAGATTTCATGTTGGCTTTGACTTCCTTCACCAGCTGGAGATATTTTTGTGCTTTTAAAGGTACTCTGTCTGCAGGTACTCTGTTGCTGATACTCTGTTGCAGGTACTCTGTTGCTGGTACTCTTTTGTTGATACTCTGTTGTGAGTACTCTGTTGCTGGTACTCTGTTGCAGGTACTCTGTTGGTGATACTCTGTTGTGAGTACTCTGTTGCAGGTACTCTGTTGCTGGTACTCAGTTCCTAACACTCAGTTGCAGGTACTCTGTTGCTGGTACTCTGTTGCAGGTACTCTGTTGCTGGTACTCTGTTGCTGATACCCTGTTGTGAGTACTCTGTTGCTGGTACTCTGTTGCTGATACTCTGTTGTGAGTACACTGTTGCTGGTACTCTGTTGCTGATACTCTGTTGCTAGTACTCAGTTCCTGATACTCAGTTGCAGGTACTGATAGTTGTAGGTCATATAGTATACATTTCTACTGATCCCGTTCTTCTTCACAGTATTTCATGAAAACCTGAAAGGAGTTTATTCAAGTCGTGTTCATGTGTTCACGTTCACCCTCGGGTGAAGAGGTTAAAGGTCACCAGACCACAGGAGGTTTGCTCACGTGAAAACAATAGAATGATGTCATGGAAATTCTTACATTTTTCTCCTGTTAAGAATAAAGTATTGTAGTATTTGGTTGAAAGTCAAACAGAAAACAGTCTGACATCAGGGTGTGACCTCACGGTGTGACCTCACGGTGGGACATCAGGGTGTGACCTCACGGTGTGACATCAGGGTGTGACCTCACGGTGTGGCATCACGGTGTGACATCAGGGTGTGACCTCACAGTGTGACATCAGGGTGTGACCTCACAGTGTGACATCAGGGTGTGACCTCACAGTGTGCCAACCGTTATTGTGTCAACATGTAAATTGAGTTGAGTCACTGTATGAAGCCGCCATGTTGGTTTTGTTCATTAAGTCTGAATTCCCGTTTTTCTGCGTGTTCATGATCACATCCGTCTCATGTGAGGTTCTGTAGTCTGAGAATCCATGAAGCATGAGAGGGTGAACGTCAGCAGAGTGAATCCCGGGTGCTTGGAAACGGATGTGGGCATGATGAAGAGAGGAAAGAGACTCATGAGCAGGTTTGGAGTCCATCTGTGTGTTTTGGCGTGGAGACGAGTCCAAACAGCTGAGACTCCATATTGTAGAGG
>NW_028292023.1:0-21196 GCF_963383615.2 Lipophrys pholis | reverse complement strand
CCCAACCCCAACCCCAACCCCAACCCCAACCCCAACCCCAACCCCAACCCCAACCCCAACCCCAACCCCAACCCCAACCCCAACCCCAACCCCAACCCCGAATTTGAATATAATAATAAAAATTGTATAATATATACTATCTATATAATTAATTATTCTTTTGATTAAAGGTGTTAAATCAATAAAAAATAATTATTTTGAACTATTAGAGAATCTCCTGTCAAGTAAGTCCAAAATATAATATTTCTTATTATATCATTTAAATTCAATTTTATAATCATTGATTCCCTTCTGCATAAAAAATTCCAATATTAAAACCCATAATCCAAAAATATTTATTTGCCAAGTTTGATATTAATCTTACAATCAAAAATACCTTTTTTATACTGATTACCTTAACTTGAGCATTATAATTAAATTCTTTATATTAGAACCCATTCTACAACTTACAATACTAATAGTCTGCGGAATGAATAATCTAAGATGCATAAATAATAGGACAATTTCTTCAATACTAGATATTTAATCATTATCTAGCATTAACACATTAAATATATTATGCATTTATAGCAATACTTAACACCTAAATCACATTTCTTGCATTCTTAAACTCCTTTTAAAAATATTAATTAAACATGCAAGAATAATTAGATAATATTTTTGTAGTAACACATTATGTACGATTTGTTTAATTAATTAGTTATGAATTCCATTTTAAACAATTTATATTGCAATTTGAACATTATGTATTAATTAATCTGTAATTGATTAAACATGATGAACATTCTATTAATGAATTAGAACATTAATAACAATTATTTATACATTGTTTATATTAATTAGTTGATATATCCTCATAAAAGCCCTCATTACAATTACAATGCGAATTTTATAATATACTGATAGTTTCATTACAAGTAAGACAATTAGTAGAATTAAATTAACAAGTTAAGCAATTCAAATTATAAGCTTTGCACAAATTGTTTTATATATATTATGTTAATGTAGACATAAAAATATAACTTTCAACTTAATATCTATGTATGGGCATCATGTTAGAGAATCATTCTAATAGACTCTAAGGATCAGATTGCAATAGATAGTTAATATAACTTAATAGGCTTCTCCTTAATGATTCTTGATAAAAATATTGAATCTGTTGAATTTTTATTAAAACTAAATAATGATTTAAAACAAATATAAGTAGACAATCAATATTTACTTATACAATTAAACAAAACAAATACCCTAACCACCACTAACACAATAATACAAATAATAGTAACTATTGATATATTCAATTATAAAATGTTAAATTTGATAATTGTGAATGATATAGGTAATAAAGCTGCTTTAACATTAACAATCAAATATTAAAAAATTAGAAGAAAGTACTTTTTGGCAAATAATTTTGATTTTTTAAAATAATTGTCTCTTAATATATGAAAGGATATATAATTAAAGATAACAATTTAATTATTTTAAAGTTTAAAAAAAGAAAAGAATGTGTTTAAATCTTCGATAAATAAATAATGGAATACAACAATTAATGGATGGAGGTAATGGTGATGTAATGGTATGAAGATTAATCACTTAATAAACGTCTTGCTAGATTTGTTTCAGTTGTATAAAATGATGTCTATAATTTGACATATAATCGACAAATCTTCCATTAAGATCGATTTATTTTCTTTTCATGGAAAATAAAATTGGGTTTTATTGAAAATTCATTTTAATCAGTGGATCAAATATTTTTAATTCCTAAACAATTAAATTTATTGTTTGTTAAAATAAAAAAAAACTTGCAAATATTAAGAAAAATTTATTGGCATTATTGCTAATACTTCTTTTTATTGAAAAATATTTATTCCTTACACTTTTTTGTTTATTATTGATAATTCTTTTGAGCAAAATTTTTTTTTCAATTTTAGATTATTCTATTTTTAAATACATCTTAATAAAAATATGGTAGTTATTCTAACTGATAAGAATCCACATATATTTATAATAATGAGAACAAATTGATAAAATATATTGTAAAAAAATCATAAATGATTTAAAAAAAAATAAATTATTATTAATGAAAAGTAAATTATTCTTTAATATGTATAATAATTTAATAATAAGATACAAGATATTAATTCAATCAACAAAGAATGCATCATTCTATATTAGATGATATATCATTTATTAACTTACCTACTAGTGCATGGGAATAATATTCTTAAATGAATTTTTTAAATAATATAATATAGTCTAATAAACTATAAAATTTGAGATAAAATTTGGAATAGAAAAACTACTTGTTGTAAGTATAATACTTTAATATTAAGTTAATATATCATATTAATAAATAATATAAGATAGGCAATAAATATTTTAGTACACTATATATATACATTGACTTCCAAATAATATTCAATCTTCAAATATAAAGCTCTTAGTATATATTTTCAATTAATATAAACTAATAATAATTTGGATACATATGCTAAATACACTTAAATTTAAATTCTCCATCTTCATCATCTAATTGCTTTTGTTATTCTTGTATTTGTCGAATTTCATTACTTAATTCTTTTACTTCTTACTTTATAAGTTACTTTTTTGACCTCATTTTAAGGACAGGTATCAATGCTATTTAAAGCTACTTAAAGTATTAACTACCACAACTTAATATAAATTCACAATAAATTAATAATCTATAATTAAAACAATCATCAACTAATGTAGAATCATTATAAAGTTATAATAATAGTGTTCATATTGATATTACTATATTACCAATATTGTAGCATCAACATTATCCACCTTCACAATATCATCATCAAGTATCAATCTTCAACTACCTCTATTATCACTATTAATATAGATAGTCATATACTATTATCAATGGAATATATAATTCTCTTTAAATAAATGGCTTTGAATCCTAAATTTCAATTAAAAATTACATATCATTTTATTACTTACACATTTTTATTATCATTATTATTCATTATAAAGACTATATATTAATAAATCAGATTTTATTATTAGTTTTAATTTTATATTCTTTATTATTTATCAAATATGTAAAGGCACTAATTTATAGTATAAAGTAAAGAACATGATTAATAAAGAGATATATTTATAGAAAAGTTAAAATAAGACATAATTTAGGATTTATAAAGATTGATTTAATAAATAATCTACAAAATAATAGAATAGACTAAAAGAATAAAATATGATAAATAATCTTTATAAAAAATTATTAAACAAATACATTCAATTTCTAATGAATGTATTTAATAAATGAAAAAAATAAAAAAAAAATCAAAATATGCAAATTATGTAAAATCAATTATTATCTAAATTACTTGCTTATTATCATCCTTAAAATTATCCATTCTCAATGATTATAAATAGAAATTAGTTAATTATAGGCTCTAATTATAAATTAATTGCTTTAAATTTGTAATCTAATCAATTAAGATATATTGGATAATCCAATAAAAGAGTGTTTGCATTTGCAATAAATAACAAAGGATAAATTATGTTTAGCGATTCTAACACTAAATTAATTTATAAAATTAAATCAAATTACTAAATATAGCTAAATGATTAAAAACCTTTATTTAAAAATTGCTGTTTTGGATTAATTGGTTAATAAAACTCAATAATTATTAGTGATTGTGAAGGACATCAAATTAAAAAATATACCAATGAATAATAAACAATTTTAGCAGGAAACGGAATATCAGGTATTGGCAATAAATTAAAAAGACCTAAAAGTATAGTTAAAATAAGTGATATACTTTACGTTGCAGATTCTAATAATAATCGAATAGTATCCTTTAAAAATAAAGTAATGTTAAATGAAATTAAATATGATGCTCCACATGGCTTATAAAAGTGGGATAATAATACATTGATAGTATGTAGTTATAAAGACACTATTTTAAGTTTTATTAATATAAAAAATGGGCAATTTTATTTAAAAAAAAAAATATAAAATAAATTATTAACTGGTATTTCATTTGGAATATATTTAGACAACAATAAGGGATTATTTATCGCAAACTATTCAAACGATGTAATTATCAGACTATCAAAGTAATAACTATTAAAATTCATTTGACATTTATTTATTTATCATCTATGAATAATATTTCACGTTAAATAATAAAATATAAATAATAATATCAATATTAATTACTTATTTTGAACCATTTTTAAATAAAAATCCAGAGCGTTAGAAAATAATTATTAATCTTTGAATATGGAAAAAGTATATTAATATTTACTAAATTAACTAAATTAGAAAATATTAACTAAAAAATCTCCCAACAGGAACTTGACAGATAAAAGGAAGAATAAAAGAAATTAAGAAGCAAATTATAGATTTATTAAGAAGAAATTGAGGGATTTGAAACCAAATATAAAAATTAAAAAGAAGAGTTGATGATAAAACTAGGAGAATAAAAAATCAGATTTCTAAACTTAAATAAAAATACAAGATTAATAGTATGCAGTAGTAATTGAGTAATTGTAAGAGAGAAGAAAAATACTACAAAAACAATTAAAATTGAAGAATTTAAATTTGTATCATAATATACATCTTTATCTTTTATAATACAGATTAATAATTATATTATATTTTATCATTTTTTCAATTTATTCAAGCTATTTCTTTTGTTATTTTGAAACATTTGATCATTTGGATTTATTTTAATAGCTTAATTATAGCATTCAATAGCTTATTAAAACCTATTTAAATTATAAAGTGCATTGCCTTTATTATTATAAGCATTATCAGATTGTGGATTTATTTTAATAGCTTAATTATAGCATTTAATAGCATATTAAAACCTTTATAAATTATAAAAAGCGTAACCTTTCCCATTATAAGCATTATCAAATTTAGGATTTATTTTAATAGCTTAATTATAGCATTCAATAGCTTATTAAAACCTTTTTAAATTATAAAGTGCATTGCCTTTATTGTTATAAGCATCATCAGATTGTGGATTTATTTTAATAGCTTAATTATAGCATTCAATAGCTTATTAAAACCTTTTTAAGCCATCAAGTGCATTACCTTTCCCATTATAAGCAAATTTAGGATTTATTTTAATGGCTTAATTAAAGCATTCAATAGCTTATTAAAACCTTTTTAAATCATCAAGTGCATTGCCTTTCCCATTATAAGCATGAACTAATTTAGGATTTATTTTAATAGCTTAATTAAAGCATTCAATAGCTTAATGATATCTTTCTAAATCATTAAGTGCATTACCTTTCCCATTATAAGCATGATCACATTGTGAATTTATTTTAATAGCTTAATTAAAGCATTCAATAGCTTATTAAAACTTTTATAAATCATTAAGTACATTTCCTTTCCCATTATAAGAATAATCTAATTAAATTTTATTTTTTATTGCTTTATCAAAGTATTATATTGCTTATTTATATTTTTTTTCATCTAATAATTTATTTCCTATTTAATAGAATGAATAATTAATTTTTTAATTATCTTATTTTTAATTAAAAATATTCAAGATCTTTTAAATATTTTCCATTTAATCTTTAATTATATTTTTTTTCTTTTTTTCATTTATTCAATCTAAATATTGAATACTTAAAAGTATTAAATAATTTAAATATTTTTTTATTTGACTATTTAACCCTTTACTTTAATTATTTACTCTAATAAGTTAAAATGTTCCTTAGCTAATAATTCCTTTAATTTTTTCTATATTATCATTGTCCTATTCTTAATTATTTATATTAAATGTATGTATCTTCTATTTATATCTTAAAGTCCTTATTTATAATCAACTATAAACTCATGATAGAATTAAAAATGACATAAATTGATTCTTATATTGTCATATAAGTCTTCCTTATTTATATGTATTTCACATGATAATATTTTCTTCTTCATGTTGTATGCTGTTGGCTATCTTTTACATTTCATACACTTTAATGTTTTAATAAATTATTTTGTCTTTTCATTGATTTCTAATTCTTTATTAATGATCTTTGCTTATGATTAATCTTACATTTACATTTTTATTATATTATTTTGATCAAAATATATAAAAAATTTATAATTAAAAAGTATATATATATACTATTTTAGATCATAAAATATTATTAATTGATATTTACTAATTTTTTAAGAATTATGTTTTGAGTAAGTGTAAATTCTATGAGTATTTTTATTTGTATTATACATTTTTTAGTGTACTACTCTGAAATTCCTCTTATATCATTTTGTTGAATATGATGAGCAACTTTTTAATTATCAAGGAATTATTTATTAAACCTATATAGTAGATATGCAATCAATACATTATTTACAGATGAGTAATCTTTTATTATAAGATGGTATAACCTACCTGCAATAGTATATTCAGCATTACATTTAGTCCATTAATTAATTTTGCAAATAAAACAATTAATAATGCACTAATTTTATAATCAATTCTTATTTACAATTAATGATCCATTATATTTTACATATGAAAATTCATTGCATGGATTACATCCATAATTATTCCAAATTAATTCACATAGCACTATTATATATAATTTATGATAACTATTTATCGTAAAATAATATATATTTATAACCACAATATATTATACAAAATAATACAATAAAGAGACCTATTGCATAATTTCCAAATAAAGTACTTTGCATTTCTAAATTCTTTACTACACTTTCAATAGGTTTCATTTATCTGATTTACATATAAATACTTAAAATAGCACCATTAACATGTATGAACTATTTTTTGAGTTGGTGACAAAAAAAAAATAAATATCATATGAGTATCACAAATAATATACAAAATATTTAATTTTTTAGACCATTGATATGTCACACATCTTAAAAGCAAAGCTGCAGAATTAAATACTAATGAAAAGAATTTGAACTGAATTAATATTAAGGATAATAAATATTATATATCCATAATAGAATAATTAATACAAATATTTAAGGAACATAATATATTAAAAGCATAGCATTTTTCCTCCAAAGGTTAATTTAGTGATTATGTTTGCTATGATAATTGTTAATTTAATATTAAATACTCCTGGTAAACTTTTAACTATTTATACTAATTCCATCGTCTTCTAAATAATTATTTTCTAAATTATACTTCATAATTTAATTCTGTTTCCTTCTATTAATTTAGCATCACACTTTATAGATATTATTTTTGTTGAGTAAGTGTAAGATCATTTATTAAATTCTAACAACTCATAATTTAGAATAGAATTTCTTCATAGATGATCTCATGTATGAATAATCCATTAGAAATTATTATAATCTTTTGATTATTCTTTTAAGTTATAAGCTATATTTTTGAATATAAATTCATCAATATATTAAATATGATGAAACAATCATTTTATTATGATTAACCATCGACTGATTCTTATTATATTATATTTATTATGTTTATATTTTAATTTTATTTTATTAAAGCTGTTTAATGACTAGTAATAAGGTTAATTTTTTTCTTATAAAAAAGTCAATAAACTTTATATTATAAAAAGTATTTAAATGTAATAAATAAAAATATTTAATATTATAATTAATATTTAAAATATCATTTTGTTTCTATAATATAAAATTCAATCATATTCTTTTTTTTCTAATTATCTATCAATTAATTTTATATAATTTGAGTGAAAGTCTCTTATAAAACAATATTTTTATATTTTTGAAAATATTTAAGAATCTTTTTAATCAATTCAGAAATCTAATTAAAAATTATTAATTCATCAGTTTTTAATAACTGTTAAACATCATATTACAAATTATTAATAATATATTAAGAAAGATATTTAATTCTCTATTTAATGGTATTTTAAATCATTTTACATTCTTCTTTCTTCATTTTATTACAATAATAATAAAGATTTAATATATCTAATAACTTTTTTTAATTTTATAATCCCTTATTCAAAAAATACAATTATAAAGCCTTTCTTCCAATTCTTAATATAAATATATCCTCCTTTTTTATAACACTTAAAACTAAATTATAAAAATATTAAAAGTCTTTAAATACAGCTTTACTTATTTATCTTTATAAATTACTGAATTTAAGACTTTACATTCTATAAATAATTAATTAGCCAATACTATTCTGCCAACCTTATAAATCTAATTTAGATTTAGCTTTAAAAATATGTTTTTTGTCTTGAGTCTAAAGTCTAAACACATGCTAATTATAATTTACAATACCTATTTTAACATCTTATAAAGGAATAATTCGCTTTTTATCTAATAATTTATTAATAATGTGAATTTGTGTTCTATAAAGTTAAATTACATAATTTTCGAAAACATTTCTTTTTCTAGAATACCTTTTTAAAAATCCTGTCCTCTATTAAGTATTTTTAATATTTTTTAAATAATTAATTTTATTATTTTCCTAAATTTTCATTTTTTTTATTTTACTATCAATTAATATTTTGTATGATGAATTTTTAAGCAATTATAAAATATTTTCATAATAATTTAATTTCCTTCTATAAATTATTTTTTTATCATTTGTCAAAACTAAATAAATAAAAGTTTTTTAATCTTTAAAGTTATAATCTTAAAGTAAATGTTAAATATTTAATTATTATTTATTAACTTCAATTTAAATAAATTGCGTAAATTAAGTAGAAATATATAATCTTATTTTTTATTTTCCTCCATGAATTGGTTTTTATACTTAAGAATACATTATTTTTTTTAAATAATACATTTATTATAAATATCAAATAATAATCTTTTAAAGTTATTTTAATTATGAATAAAATTTTTTATTCTAACTTTATTATTTTTTTATGAGATTTAATATTTGATTAACTCTATATTTTTGCCTTTAACTAAACTATTAATTTTTTAATTTTAATTGTTAATGATTTTTAGGTTTGATTTTTGATTTTATTTAATTATGAATTTTTTAAAGTTGTAATTGATATAATGATTATCTTACATTCTTTTAAACAAAAATCTGTTTATTTGTTAAAAGAGAATGCTCTTCTTTCTTTAATGTTAAATATTAAATCAGTTTATTAAATCTTATTATAGACTTTTATAATTGCCAATCTGCCATTAATTGCTATGTCAAATTATCAGCTAATATATAGATCTAATTTTTTAAGTCTGTTATTTCTTACTCTTTTTGTAAATAGAAATTCATTTATTATTATAATTGTTAAACAAAATATTTACAAATTGATTTTTCTGAATTTAAATAATTACTTAAATGCAATAAAGATGATTTAACTTGACATCCTTAATATGATAATGATTTATTTAGTTATTATGAATATTTATGTAATTGAATTATAAACTTTTTATTCCATTATACCATTCCATCTTTTATACTTTAATATTCTAATTATAACATTTAATATTATTTCTTTTCAGATTATTACCAATCTTTTAAATCTTTAACAACTTCTTAAATTTCCTTTTTTAGCTATGGATCATCATTTATTATCATTAATTCACCTTAGTCTAAATTTAAAATATTCATTTATAAATTTAATTATAATATGATTTAATTGAATGTTATTCAAATAACTAGATTTCATTTTCAATAATGAGAGGTTGATATATAGGATTTCATTTTGGAATACTATTATTTCATAATGGACTGATGATGTTGCCTAATAACTTTTACGTAATAATTTATCTTTAATAAAAGAATTCATTCATTCATTCAATCATTCAAATGTAATAAATGTTCAAGGGTAGCAACAACATTCAATTTTTAAAATAAAACATTATATACGCCACATTAAATATTATAATTAATTTATTATTGACTATAAAGACTTCAACATCTTAATAGACAATATAATAAATTGATTAAAATATTAAATGAAAGGACAAATTAAATATAAAAATAATTAAAAAATATTTATAATAAAGATTATTTAAACTTTATTTAATTTATAATTAATGATAAAATAAAATGATTAAATAAAAGAATATTTAATTAATAAAAGATTTTGAAGGGATTAATCAAAGAATATAATAAATGAGAAATTAATCAACAATTGAATATTTAAAAGGTATTTCTTATTTTTAATTATTCAATTAAAAAAGAATAATTAAAATATATATAATTTAGAGATATTATTATTATTATTATTTCTATTTAAATGGAAGAAGATGATGATTTATCTAATCAAATAAATTCTAGAGTGATGCATTAAGGAATTATGAAATGTGCTAATGTAGTTAAGAATATGCTAAATGATGATAAATTAAAGCCTTAATTGATTTAAAATGAATTAAGTATTACTTTTAATTAGTGAGATGTGGTTATAATTATATAAGAGGATATAGATCAGCTAATAATTCATTAAATAGTATTGAAGCAATATTTTAATGACATTCATTTTTATTTTATTTATTAAAATATAAGAATGAAATCTTTATTTAAGCCTTGTTAATATCATAGCTCAATTTTATCAATTAATATACAGAAATTAAAATAAAAAGGAATTAAATATATTTTGTTTGATAAAGATGATACTCTTACTAAGATACTTTAATTCACAACTAGTCATAATATATAAAATAAACTATCTTAATTTAAAAATGAATTTGGAATATAAAATCTTAAAATCATTTCTAATTCAGTTAAATAAAATAGGAAACCATTATTGGGAATTTAGTTCATTATAACTAAATAAAATAAACCATTTAATATGAACTAAATTAAAAGTAAATTTCCAATCAAAAATGATTTTGCATTAATAGGAGATCGTATTCTTACTGATATATTAATGGCAAATTATTATAATGGATATTCTATATTAGTCGATCCTATTTAAAATTAATAACACAAAAAACATGGTCTTATTACATCTTTCATAAGAAAGTTATAAACTAATTATAAAAGAACAATTAATTATACAACATATTGATTTTAATAATCATTTTTTTTTTCTAAAAGGAAGGTGAACATTTTTAATAATCATTTATAATTTCTCATTTTAAATTTTCTTTTTCTTGAGAGATGTGATTCTTCTATTTTTAGGTTGAATTTATTATTTTTATTAAATATATTTAAATTATTATTTGATATATTTAAATTATTATTTAAAGAACTATTATAGTTAATTTGAGAAATGATCTAGAAGGGGACCATACTTAGGCATTAAATATTTTTGTTCTTCTAGTTTATGTATGTGTCTATTCATTTACTTAATATCTATAGCCAACTTAGAAGATGGCATTTAATGTTTCATTAAATGAATTACTGTCTATTATAATAAGTATAGTAATTCATATATGCATCTATCATATATGGTTTAAAGTTAACGTGTTACAAATCCACTATATATAGACATTAGAATAAAACTATTATTAATTATTTGATGTAAAGAAAATTATGCTAACAATAAATAATATCTTTAATTATATGAAATATTTAATAAATAAAAATATTTAAATGAATATATGATATCTTAAATTAAATTTAATAATTTATACTTATGTAGAATTAATAAACAATAATAAACGTAGTGTTAGCAGGTCATACAGGTGCAGGTAAAAGTTCATTAGGAAATTATTTAGCTAAATAAAAAGTTTTTTAAGTAGGTAATGCAATCAATCATTGTACAAATAATTTTTCTTCATTCACTAGATAGAATATGAGAATCATTGATACAGTAGGATTGGGTGATAACTAAATATCTGAATAATAAATTGATGAACAGTTGCATTAATTAGCCAAAAATATATTCACTAAAAATTCATCTAATAAAATAAATGCAATAATTTTAACTTTTGGTTTTACTAATCGGTTGACTACATTTAAATAAACAATTAAATAATTCTGTATGATCTTTGGTAATGAAGTGTTTTAGACTACTATATTTTTATTTATTGATAAAAATAATAATCTTAATGTCAATCAATTTTTTCAAATGATGAATTCTTAATAAATGAAAAATGTGAAATCAATTTTATAAGGTAGGAAAGGAAACACTATATCTTAATAATGGTGTATGCTTTGGAATAACTATAATCCTTTGCCAAATCAATAATAAAAACTCATTAATGCTATAAATAAAACAATACCTTATAATTCTAAGAAATTTTAACATTTTATATAATAATAGAAATTTAAAATTAAATTGTAATAGACTTAGTTAATAAAAGTCAAACTGAAATAATATATGAAATTGATGTAAAAAGAAAAACAACTATAACTAAAATTTATTAGATAAATATAGTTCAAATAGTAGAAGTAAATCATAAAAAAATTAAATATTAGATATAAATATCTGATTGAAAAAAAGATATAAATGAATAAATAAATATAGTAAGCTAAAAGAAATAAAATGTCTAAAATTAGTTTTATGACTATATAGAATTTACAAATTTAATATAAAAAGAAATAATCAATTGAAAAATATTTGATTTAATTGTAGGTTAAATAAAAGAAATAACAACAGAATCAAATAAATAATTATATGGAAGATAAATTTAAACAATTAAAACATAGGAGATAGGTAAGTAAATAGCAATTCTTGAATTAAATCAATCGACATATAAAAACAAAAAAATAATTTAAATAAAATGAACTTTAATATAAAAGACATTAATAATAAACGAATTTTAATAATTTAAAATAACAACATAAAATGTAAAAAGAAGATTTAGATTATTAAACAAATTAAAAACTTGCTTAAATGATCATTAAATTTTCATAAATATAGTTTATATAAACTAATATAATCAGTTAAATAAGAGGTGATTATTGTTTTCATACAGGAGATAAATTTTGCATTTTATGTGATTCTAATAATAATTATTAGAAAATTGAGATTTAAAATGGAAAATACTTGCATTTATTTTGTTTATTACCTTTCATAAGAACAAATTATAAATGCTGTTACTTCTGCAAAAAATAAATTTATTTTATAGCAGATGTTATTATTCTTAAAATCAATAATAATATTGCTTATTGTCATAATAGATGTTCATAAAAGACTATAAAATTTCTTCCTATAAAATGCTAAAATTTATAAAAACCTCATTATTTATTTAAAATTCAATCATTCTAAAAATCTAAATGCTTAAAATGCCAAAAATAAATTTAATATAAATAGTAATGTGGTTATTGTATTTTCTGCTAATATAATATATGTGTTTGTTGTGTAAATATTTAAATATATCCATAATAATAATGTAGATGTAAAGATCACTATATGTTATTTAAATTTTCATAAAAGACATATACTAAGTAGTCATCATTTATATGTTCTTATTGCAAAAAGGAAAATACCACCAATTTTCTTTATTATGAATGTTAAAAATGCTAATTAATAGTTTGTTGTTTTTGCATGTTGGAATGATTGATTTTATAATAATTTAATATCAAATATCAATTTAAATCTATGTCGTAATAAAAACATCTATATTCACAAATTTTTTTTTCTGTATTACTTATCTACAAACTACCTTAATATAATTTTATTCCTTATAAAGAACTCTTCCAATTTTAAAGAATAATTTAGTAAAATGATTTTTAAAAAAGCTCAATTTTATGTTTTTTTCCTTATTTCATAATAAAGATATTGAGCATTTGTTATTTGGGTATATTAAGTGCTTGAACAAGGAAATTCTTAAGTATAGAAATTTATTTAAATATATTATCCACTAATAAATATTTTTATATTTCAGGTAACCATGCATTTTAAGATATAGGAAAAATACCAAAAAAGCATTGAATCCTGATGTCATTTTTGATTAAATTAATATTCTTTGATAGAAATGATTTAATTTAGTCTACTTATTTTTTTTAACTCTCATTTTATATAAGCATTTGTTTAATCTCTTATTTAAGTAATTCTGCACGTTAGTTTAATTATTAAGGTTAAGGATCTGCAAAGGGAATAAACTAATTAGATTGTATTAGACTGGTGATGAATCCCTGCATAGATAAGTCTTCTCTCAATTATCTATGATTAGAAATAGGTTTACGACAATTACTTTGTGGACAGAATTTAAATTATGAACGTATAGTCTTTTCAACACAATTACGACAGTATCTATGTAAGCAATTCTTTGAATAGACAGGATTATTTAATACTGCTCTACATAGGGGACAACGTAATAATTACAATATTTTTTTAATTTTAGGCACTCCTAAGGATTATTTAAATGAAATTGGTTTACGATATCTTAATAAAGAAAGTAATATAAATTGATTTTAATCTTATTCATCTTATTCTTAATTCATAATTTAAATAATATATTATTATGTAGCAGAAGGGAATATTTGATAAAATAAAACCATTTATGATTGGATCATTATCAGGAATGACTGCCACTACAGTTATACAACCAATAGATACAGTTAAGGTATTAATTCAATTAAAAAAGCAAGATGCAGGGAAAGGAACTATTGAATCTCCTTTACAAATAGCAAAAAATGTAATCACTGAAAAAGGTATAGGAGGACTTTACCAAGGATTAGATGCTGCCTTACTAAGACAATTAGTATACACTGGTATAAGACTTGGATTATATAAAGTACTTGAGGAGAGAGTTTTAGTGAATTAAAAAAGAAGTTTGACATTTTTTTAAAAAGCAGGATATTCATTATTGACTGGTTTATTAGGATCTTTTATAGCTAACCCTGTAGACTTATCATTAGTAAGAATTCAAGCAGATAACAATTTACCTAAATAGAATAGAAGAAATTATGGTAATGTATTTAATGCACTTATTACTACTATTAGGGAAGAAGGAGTATTGACTTTATGGAGAGGATCAACTCCTACTATGGCCAGGGCTGCATCAGTAAATTGTTCACAATTAGTTACATATAATTCATTTAAAGAATTTATTATGAATGTTCTTACATAAAAGAAAGAAACTATTGGAATAAGATTATTTTCATCTGCTATGTCTGGGATTGCAGTTGCTCTTTGTTCTCTTCCATTTGATAATGTTAAGACTAAATTAATGAGTATGAAAACTAATAGTACAGGATAATTACCTTATAAAGGATTTTTAGATTGCTTTAAAAAATCTATTGTAAATGAAGGAGTATTTGGATTATGGGTCGGATTATCAACATTTTATATTAGAGTTGGACCTCATGCTATGATAACTGTTTTAGCTCAAGATTTTCTTCATGATTTATTCACAAGAAAAAAATAGAATCAATGAAAATATAATAATAATAATAATAATATATATATATATTAAATATGCATAAAAAACCAATTCCTATTTATAAACTCTAAAATAATTACTTATCTGTGACTAAAGCATTATAATTCGTAGGACATAGTTCTAATTATCAAAAAATAGCACTTCTAACATGCTGTTTACCTATTTTTGCTGTATCTATTCAAATAGCATAATATTCATCCTTATTATCAAATAATATCATTCCTTTATTCATAGGTTCAGCAGTTGGTAATATCTTAATCCCTGTATTAGCAGATTAATCAGGAAGAATCAAGTTATTATGGGCTACGTGTCTATTATTGATTATAGGATCATCTGTTACTTTATCAAACATTCTAATAATAACTTCTCCTTATCTTAATGTTATTGGAATGTTTATAGTTGGATTAGTTAGAGGAGTTCTTATTCTATCATATTTATATATGAGTGAAATATCAGGAGAGAGTATTCGTGCTTGGAGTCCTGTTTATTTTGGATTAGCTATGGCATTAGCTGGTCCTGCTGTAGGATTATTTGGTTATTTATCTACTATTTTATCTATTATATCAACTATACCTGCTTTATGGTTAATTCGTAGAATACTTAAATAAACACCTAGATTCCTTATAAAGTGTAAATCATTTGAAACTGCTAGATAAGTATTTGCCTTTATGGCAGATTTTAATAAAAGACCAGTTTTCCATTTTAAAATTGAAGGATAAGATTAACAAAAGACTACTAATTTAAATTATACTTATATAGATTTATTCACAATATAAAGATTTAGACATGTAGTATTACCAGTAGCATTATTTTGGTTATTTAGATAAATTGGATATTATTGTAGTTATATAGCAGTACCAATGATCGGATCATAACGTAAATCAAATCTATTATTATGTGGATTTAGTTAAATTGCAGCAATGATACTAAGTGGACCAATAAAACTTAAATTTGAAAGAGTAAAAAGTATGACTGTAATGATGATTATGGCAATTATATCAGGAATAACGATAATTTTTTTTAATGTGCCTGAAGATTGCTACAGTGGGAAATTTTGTTATTAAAAAACTGTATCTATGGGATTATTGGTTCTATTCCGATTTTCTATTTCATGTATGGGTAGTATTTTAGTAACATATTCTCTATAAGTATTTTGGAGTGGAATTCGATCTCTTGCACTTGGTGTTTGTGTTTGCTTCAGTTCTATAGGTTATATTTGTATCCCTTTTTTGCTTTAATTTTCATATTTTACTGGTCTTAATATTCTTACTTTGTTTTCTTTTATCTTTTTACCTATAATATTACTAGTTCGTTATATGAAGGAAACAAATGGCAAAATTAATGATGAACAATGGTAAGAATAGCAGCAAAAGGCACTCTTTGTTATTATATGATTTTAAATTATATGTAAATAATAATAAAAAAAAGTATATTCAATTTATTTCTTTTGACACTACTTAATTCTTTCATCAATCATAGAAGTATCTATTAAATATTAATTATGAGATTTCCTGATATAATACTTATTCCTGACACTATAGTACAAGTATTCTTTATAGTTAAATTATCAGGTAAGTATAATTTTTTATTGATGGTAATCATATTAACAATTATGCGATTTCATTATTTATTTTCTGTAATCTATGTATTAGGAATATTGCCAAAAGTGAATTATACTTGGGAATTTACTAAGATTATATGTATAAATTTAATTATAAGTGCAATACTTAAAAATATTAATTATAAACAATTATTATAACTTTCTACAAATTATATCTTCACACTATTTGAAATTTTATCTGATATTTCAGGTTAGAATGGTATTATTTTGGCAGCATCTTTTCTTCCACATAATAAATATTGGTTATTGGGAGTAATACTCACAAAACCTATTATATTATATTGTTTCTTTTAATTATGTTTTTTTAAAATTCATAAATTAGATAAAATTAAATTAGACATGCATTTTAAATTATTTAAGATAGACATTATTAGACATATATGTTAATCAATTCTAATTTTAATTTATACTATAAATAAAACCGATATAAATTATTCTGATTGGTATTTGCTATACTTTACATGCTTTATTAAAATTTGGATTGGAAGGCAAATTAAACATTTTATTTGATTATAAAATTGAATTTGATTATAAATATAGTATATTATTTTATTATTATTATTAAAAATAATAATAATGATATTTCCAATAACTTTTGAATTTATATCAATTCAAAGAACATTGGTTTAAACATTAAAATAAGATATAAATTAAGTAATTTACATTATATATCATTAACTTATTATTTTACTTAATTATTAGATATATAGTTTATCAGATGTTAATATCTTAATAACATTAAAGGATAATATCATTCATAATATAATCATAATTAATTAATATATTTCTCTAAGGAATATTATTATGTGTTTTACATGATTATCATTATATAATGAGTAAATTTATTCTTATACTACTTATGAGTTTTCAAAATGAATTACTTGAGGGTTTTGAATTAATGATTAATAAAGCGTTGTTATGTGAACCATCCAATCAAATAATTCCAAATAGCTTCATTGTTATAATCCTTAATTAAATAAGTAATAGCCCAATCTATCTCTTAATTTAATTAGTCTTCACTTATCCATTTATGAAGCATATGGAATCTGAAATTCCAAGCACTATTATTTTTATAATCTTCTTGTACATATTTTTAGCAATGTTTGATATAATGCTTTTAAAGATTAAAGTTAGTGGCTAACCAATGCAAAAAAGTCCATGCATGATAATTCTTTTAATTATTTTTAAACACTTTATTTAATATATCATCTTCTAATTATGGTTATTTCATCATTTGTTGTAGGAATATTTTATGTTGCCATATTTGGAAACCTTTTTAATTACCTTATAAAACATTATTAGTAAATTGCCATTCTTTTTTCAATTAATCATTATTATTGTGTTGCAGTAAATATTTCTTCCTTAATGTCCAAGCATTATAGTTAGAACTATTAAAGTTAATGATTATTTATGATAATTATTGACTACGTAAAGATATTTATTAACTCAAAATGATAGCTCTAAGTAAACCTATAGAATGTTAATAATTTTAAGTATATTTTATACCTAATATATTGGGATTTTATTAATATTGTAGTATTGGTTTTATATCACTAAATAAATCCATATATATGTAAAATGAAAAGAATGAAAAAAAGAAGAAAGGAGAAGGTAAGAGATTACTAATTGATCATGATCTCTCTGCTCTTGTCTTTTAAAAAAGGAGATCAACTAATATTCCTACTGTGTTTATTGCTCCACCACCTAAACCTAAAAAACATAAAAAGATACATTCACAGTAAAATAAATAATAGATACCTTAAATCAAAGTCACAAATATTATTTAATCATAATTAAATAATGATAATAAATAACAATTTGATCATCTTTAAAATAAAGTTTAATAAAATATCATTATTTAATATGATCATCTTTAAAATAAAGTTCAATAAAATCTCATTATTTAATAAAATAATATATCAAAAATATAAATTTAATCAAAATAATAAATTCCTATATCTATTTAACAACCTTTAATAAAACCTATATAAATAGAAAACTAAAATAAACCTATAAAAAAGAGTTTATGGCTTAAAAATAGAACACGTATGTTAAAAAAAATAAAAAAAAGGAAAAAATTATAAGGAAGTAGTTCATAATATTCTCCTATGAAAAAACAGAAGTAAAAACCTAAAGATAATTATTTGAATAAAGTATTTTATAAAGGAGGAATGCCATAAATGAAATGGTAAGGAGTATAAGTATAATTAGATATAAGATTATGGGATATTGAATCACTTATGAATAAAGTGAAAGGATTTGATGTTATTAATATAGATCTATTAGGATTATAGAAGACTATACAATCTGATGAATTATATTCACTTAGAGTTGATAGATTAAGTATTAAAGGATTCATCTTTGCATGGATTGATACCTAAACAACAAATATAGCATATGGATTATTAACACATTGGGGATATGATGTAGTAGATCAATTAGTTTGGATTATGACAAAAAATGGAAATGTAGTCAATCAATAAGGAGAGTTGTTTAATAAATCATATCGTCATTGTTTAGTTGGATGCAAATGTCCAAATGGTGATATTATCGAATATAAAAGTAAGGTATCTAATAATCTACTTTTCGCAAAGGAAGAATTCTTACCACCAGATATTTATTATATTATTGATATGATGATGCCAGGTGCTAAAAAGATAGAATTATTTGCTAGATAAAAAGGAGCTCGTACTGGATGGATGATCATAAGACATAAACCAATATCTAATACTATAATATCAATTGTAAATAATAAATGTATTTCATGTGGTAAACAATCTCATATATCACATCTTTTCAGATGTTTATAATGTAAAAATTATGTTTCATGCACTTCCTGCTTATTTACCAACTATAATGTTCCTAAAAGTCATACTTAAAAGCATATCATGCAAATAATTATTTAAGATAGAAAAAGAAAGATATATAAATGTTCAGCTTGCTAATAATATATAGATTATTCATGCTTCATATGTCTTATATGCTTCAGATATTATATTTGCGGAAGATGCATTACACAATAAAATTATAATATATAAGCTTCACATAGAAATTCTCATTAAATTATGCAAATATATTGAATTAATCAAATTATTATTTAAATTGCTGCCAATACATCACAGAATTCAGTTATGACTCCATCCAATTTCATTTGAAATCCTTTTTGATACATTTAAATAGCATTTTTACTATCAAATACCAAAACATCATCTTTAAATGTCCATACATGTACCAATAATCCCTATTTCTTAGCATCCTGCACAAAATTTGTTTATTTATGTGATATTCTATCCCAAATAATAGAATCAATCACTCCAACCCCATTTGCATATAGACTAATATCTGTTAGATTAATATTTTTCATTGATGAAAATAAAAAATTAATAGGTAACTATGTTTTTCCTGCCCATACTTTTATTGTTTCATAATCAAAACTATGTAAATAAATAGGTAACAAAGAAGCACAATTATCTATTGTATGAAGATTATATTTTTAGAGAATTGCCAGAATTTATATACCCATCTATTTATTAAATATCTATCTATAAAGTTATGGAGATTTAGCCTCAACTAACAAACCTGGTACTCTTTGATTAGGGTTTCTAGTTTTATAATGTAATGAATTAAACTTAAGTGATTATTAAATAAGTTACTCGAATGTCATAAAAGAAAATTTCCAATCGAATACAGTGAGTCTATTAGGAGCTTGGTCTTGCTTGATTGTCAATAATCTCATTTAATCAAGTGTGAAATCATGAACCCACCAATCATATTTAGCAACTCCATTAAAAATTATTGTTTTCTTTCTATCTGCAAACTAAGGATGTTATGTTATATCAGTGATTCTTGATAGAAATGAATCATGCATTACTAATAATATTTAATCTTTAGTGTATACTAGATCGAATTAAATGAAATCTGCACCTGAATAAAGTGCTGACATTTATGATTGTAAAGTGTTTTATGGTAATAATCCTGCTAATCCACGATGAGCAATATTTAATGGTCGACCATTTTGAATTATATAAGGAGCATGAGATGGACGACATAAACACCAACTTATTAATAAATATATCATTTTTTTAATATTATTATTATTAAATCATAAAATAATATCTTATTCATCATAATTAATTATAATATTATTAACTGTCTATTTTGGGGTTGGGGTTGGGGTTGGGGTTGGGGTTGGGGTTGGGGTTGGGGTTGGGGTTGGGGTTGGGGTTGGGGTTGGGGTTGGGGTTGGGGTTGGGGTTGGGGTTGGGGTTGGGGTTGGGGTTGGGGTTGGGGTTGGGGTTGGGGTTGGGGTTGGGGTTGGGGTTGGGGTTGGGGTTGGGGTTGGGGTTGGGGTTGGGGTTGGGGTTGGG
>NW_028292024.1:0-32276 GCF_963383615.2 Lipophrys pholis | reverse complement strand
CCCAACCCCAACCCCAACCCCAACCCCAACCCCAACCCCAACCCCAACCCCAACCCCAACCCCAACCCCAACCCCAACCCCAACCCCAACCCCAACCCCAACCCCCAACCCCAACCCCAACCCCAACCCCAACCCCAACCCCAACCCCAACCCCAACCCCAACCCCAACCCCAACCCCAACCCCAACCCCAACCCCAACCCCAACCCCAACCCCTCTGCATACCAATCAATCATTAGTCACTTTAGTTGCTTTATCAAACGGTTCAGTTGGCAGACCAGCTCATTGTACCGACTCTCATAATCACGCTTCATAGTGCGGACTGACTCCTCTCGCCCTAGCTGACTCTTCTTTTTGGTGATCGAGCTGTTGAACTAGGCTGTGATTTTTGTGCCTTAGCTAGTCGATCTAGCTACTGAGTCTAGCTGTCTCCATCTTGGCAGTAATGGCATTGTTGGTGCAGCAGGGAGTATGCCAGCCTGAATGACACGCCTCCTCCTTTCTGCTTCGACGGGTGGTAGGCCCTTCGCTGTCCCTTGCCAATAGTCGCATCTTCAGCTCCTCTGCCTCTTTTGAATTGTCAGCAAGTTTAGACTCCAGCCTACTCACCTGATTCTGCAGCTACTCTTTCAACTCTTTTTCAGTTTGTCTACATGAGTGCTAGCTTGTCGGCTTTACCCTGCGTGGAACTCTGGAGGTCTCCTTGCAGTCTCGCTTTCGGAAGGTGTCTAGTTCTTAGCTCAGCTAGACCTCCCTTGTTTCAAGGTCGCGTATTCGTTTGCGCATGGATCTGGACTAGTTAGCCTTACGCTAGAGTTCTTCCTGGAGGTTGCGTATGATGGTTTTGTAAGGGCTGCCGTCTTTGATCTAAGTGCGATTCTCCTTTCTCCCCTTGCAGCACTAGCGAACCGAGTCACCCTTCTTCCTGGGCAGTGACTAGTTAGTCCTAGAGTGAAGAGTCCCTTTGCTCTTTATAAGCATTTCAAATGGCACGTTGCTTAATTTATTGCCTTGATGCCGAAAAGAAAGTCCCAGGCACGCAACCATTCCAGAATCGCAGCCATCTACCAAGAACCCTTCCATCTTCACCCTGTCTCCAAACTTTAACCCATCAAGGAGCCTGTGCTCAGACTGCCTCAGGCTCGAGTCTTGCCTGGTCTACCTAACCAGCACCCTACTGCACGAACTACCAAACTCTACAGCCAGCACAACCAGCCGCACCCGAGTGGCCTCAGCCTTATCCTCAAAAAGAAGGTGGGCAAGGGAGTTACATCCTGCTAAAAAAGCAACCTCAAGGTGTCAGAGGCTCATCTCAGTCAAATCAGTCAGGGCAAAATTGACGTTAACTTTTCTGATGACCTGCTGGGGGCTAAGCGGAAGGCATCCTCTCGATACGCAAAGAAATCACACAAGAGTAGTGTTAACTACCTGTAGATGGGCAAGCAATTCCTAAAGCAGTAGGATCTCAAGCATGCTCAAGAGTGCTTCCTCTCAGCCAGAAGCTCAAAAGAATCGGATGAGAGCGTGTTCTACCTGGCGCTCATCAAATTCTCTAAAAAGTAGTACAAGGATGCTTTGTAGCAGCTGCAGGCTAGCAAGGCACCTGCCAAAGAATCAGTATTCTATCTGAGGGCAAGCTGTCTGCAGAAGGTAGGCAAGAGTTAACAAGCTGAGGATGTCCTTCATTAAGCTCTTGAGCACTTCCCAGCTGCAGCCAGAATCCTCCACCTCAGTTTCAAAATCAACCTGGCAAAGGGCAGATACGATGTGGCGCAAAAGGTGCTAGAAAGAATCGAACTAGGACAGCCTGACTACCCTGAACTCAGCTTGTGTCAAGCCAAATTGGCATGCAAGGCAAAAGATTATATTTAAGCACTGTCGATCTTACTGAAAGCTGTGAAGGAGTCATCCTAGCTTTTGCCTAAGTGCCTGTTCATGGATGCCAGAGTCAAGCTCAAAGCTCGGAGGCTATAGTAATCACGCAAAAGCATCCTATCCTACAAAGGTGATCAGGGGTAGTGCTGCAGGACGATGTTCCTTTAAGCCCTGTATTTCAAGGTGACCAAAAACCAGCCTGAAGCTATCAACTCTTTCGAAGACTGCTTCAGAACAGGTGACTCTCGCAAATATGCATAAAAGGCTTTGTTGCACTTGGTGCGGTTCAAACTCGAGCAGAAGGATTTCTACAGTGCCCTACATCTACTCAGCAGGAGTGAAGCACTTTCCAGAACCTCCATCAAGCTTGACCTCTACAGAGTTTTTGTTGAATCAGTCATCGCCCTCATGAAGAAGAAAAACAAAGAGGCTCTTGAAGGCTTCACCGAACTGGAATCAATGCCCATGGTCGACACACTTATCAACTCGAAGCTGCACCTGTTCGCCTCCTACTGCTACTTCGTTAACCATAACTTCAGAGCAGCTAAGAAGATCCTTGATGCAGCGAAGGGGACAAACCAGGTCATTCTCCTTTATAACAGAGAGTTCACCCAGGTGATGATTGACCTCGAGGAAGGGCAGTACTAGAAAGCCAGGATAAGAGCCAGCAAGGCAGCTGATTACTTGCCAACAAAGCAGTAGCCCTATGTACAAAGAGCTGTCGGGTATATCCTCCAGGCAAACCATAAGTTACAATAGGACCCGCAGTACAAGCCTGAGTAGGAATATGAATGCGCACGGAATGAGCTGACCTCAAGAGAATAAGAATGTAACAGTGCGACATTGCTGTACCTGTAGGCTATGCTGGCTCTGTACTTCGAGTAGTACGAGTAGGCAGCCAATGAAATAACCTCAGCAATATCAAAGGCTGAATAGAACTGTCCCTGGCATTTCTTCATCAAGGGATTGGCTAATGGCTCAAGAAAACGATTCAGATAGGCTAAGGCTGACTTCTCGATCTGCTTGAATCTTAACCCTCTCTTTACTGAGGCGTATCTTGAACGTGGGAAATGTTAGTTCTATGAGGGACAGTCAGAACGTGCGGAAGAGGATGTCACCACTTTCGAGAAGATGTCAGGACAGAGTGTGAAGGTTAGTGTCTTTGCAGACCTTTACTTCCATCGAGGGATGTACTTATAGGCCCTTTCACTTTACAACTAGATGGCAGATAGCTCTGACCGAGTGCTGCTGCTAAAGGTGAAGTGCATGATAAAAATAGGCCTTTTCTAATAGGCTCTAGAACTGGCTCGTTTCCTGCCTTAAGAGTACTAGCCAGAACTGGTCTTCCTTCAAATCCTTTAACTCACTTTGAAAGGAGGAAACCCTGAGCCAGTCATCTCAAGTCTTAGGTTGGAGGTGAGTCAGACAGCTCTTTTTGATAGGGTGCATGTAGCCCTGCTGATAGGAGTCTCTTATTTCTTGAATGACTAATACAACCGAGCAGAGGGCAAGTTCAGAGAGGCGTTTAGACTAGGCGAGGTGCAGCGGGAGATGTAATTCTTGTAGGAGGAGGATGAGAGTGAGCTGCAAGGAGGCTGTGCAGCTGCCCTATGGAACTTATTTCTCTGCCTTATCCTGAAGAAGGAGAACAAAAAGGCTTATGAGTTGTATCTGAGAGATATGTCTTCTTTGCGTTCAAGAGTAAATGCTTAAGAATTCAACAAGATCAACAGACTCATCTTCTACAATCTGAGTGAGAACGGTGAGGTTGATGAGGAAGGCTTCAGAGTGCAGCCGTTGACCAGTGAAATGGTCGAGAACATTCCTGGAATAAAATCGAGTTCAAAAGCGGGTTCTGTGTAGCTTTCTCATCAGTACTCAAAATTGCACCTTTCAGCCCAGACTATAACCTTCCTGAGGTCATGCCGCATTGGTAGGACAAGTACCTGCACAAGTTAGAACTAAAAGATATCGACATTAAGCCTGAAGCACCCTGGATAAAGCGGACAGCAGATTTTAGTTTGGCCTTTACTGACGAGATCCTACCGATGTAGCCGATAGTGTTTGACACATAATAGGACAGGCATTAGGACTACAGTGACAACGAAGAGGACGAAGAAGAGTAGGATGAGTTGTCCGTTCAGCTGAAGTAATACCATGATTGATATTATCTTTTAATTAAGCGCAATTAAATAAATAAAATTATGGACACTTGCTTTCCGTAGAGATAGTCACAAAGGAGGTTGTTGCATCCCACCTATCATCAGACCTTTGTATTTAATCAGGACCAGCAGCCTCTCCAAAGGCAGATTGTCAAAAACAACCTTCGAAGGGCCACTCCTGCCTACCATCAGCGATACCAGACACAAAACTTGCTACTCCTTCGTGATCCCGAGTCGTACTACTATGACTACTTCGGACCCAAGAGAGACCACTTCAACTTCATTGAGGACATAGGAAAACCAGTCACCCAACAACAAGAATAAAAACGCAGTCAATAACCTCGCAGTGTCAGGCGGATATGGCAAGGTAGAGGAGTGAGTAGGAGTGTGAGCAGTGTGAGCAGAAGCAGGTCAAGGGATTCCAAGAAAATACGGATTATCAATAAGGTAAAATAGAGTATATATGCAAAAGATGAGGGAAGGAATGTGAAGTGAAGAGGAATCAAATCACAGTAAATGTAGGAACAACAGATTTTATGGTCTTCCTTACTTATGGGCCACCATTTTCTTCAAGGGCAGTCAGGGTCTTAAAGATCTTGTCCTTCATTTTCTTGTCTTTAAGGTGTCTGATCATAGGAGTGATCAGACTTTTAACGTTGGGGTTCAGATGTGACCCTACCTTGTTGGAAAGCAGCTGCAGCACCTCAACTGCGTTTAAAAAGTTATTGTCATTCTTAGCAGACAGAGCATGGACAAGCGGCCAGACCAGCTTCTTTATGATAGGTATAACTCTAACCTAACTGCCCTACACCATAAGCATGTCTTTTATCACATTGAAGGCAATGAAGTTGTAAGGATGTTTTTCTTCAATTAAACCATCAAAACATGGCACCAGAATAGCCTCGTAGTTTAGAGAGTCCAGCTCGATGTCTTTGTCCCATTGTAGTCGCATATTGACTGACCCATGGAACACCTTGCAGGGGATCATTCCAGCATTATAGATGTGAAGGAAGGAGGATGCTCCTTTGGGCTTGGAAAAAGGGTCTGAGGTTTTGATAGCTGCCAGCTTAGCAGTAGGGAATGAAGTAAAGAGACCTTTTTTCTAATGCTATTGGTAAAGGCGGATGAAGGGACGTTGCTATTTGTCCTTGGCTGACTTGTTTAACGATTATCCTTTCTTTAACATTCAAATGAGAAAATGCGAACCTAATACTAATAAGCCTGTCAATCTAATCATTATAGATCAGTCTAATGAGTCAGTTCTCGATGAACTGCAGTTCCTGGTTTAGGTAGATATAGCAGTTTACGTTCACAATGTCCCAGTTGTACTGTGCCAGCATGAAAAAACCACTGTTCAGCAAGTATAGGTTTATCACTCCCATCCACAACAACACTCCATATGACCATCGGTAGTACTCTCCATTCCACAGCGCAACCAGCACTCCTCCCAGAAAAGTGTACCCATAGCTAGCAAGCACTTCCCCCCAGAACGGTGCATACATTAGCACTAATATCAAGCAGACTCCATGCTGTCCAAATAAAATGAAAAAGTGACGATCGATTTCCTGACAAGTGAGTTTAAGTTGCTTGTAGCACAACAGCACTTTCGCCAGTGCTATGTGGATGGGGTCCACTCGCTTTAGATTATTGACCTGTGATGATGCTGATTGTCTGGACATTTTAGAGACGAGGGCCTAGCCTGGCAAGTAGTTGGATTTAGTTTGGTAGGAGTTGATGGTCTGGATTAAGCTGGCATTGAGTCTAACATATAAATAAAGCACAAGCAAGAGAATGAGATTGCAGGCCAGGATCTTGCGGTTGAACTAGTACAGCTGGTCGAATGGAGCACAGAAATTGAGGAACAACATTAAAACAGAAATATCATTTCAGTTCCATCTGGAATTGTAGGTCACGATCTTCAAACCGTACCGGCATTAACTGTCCTGCTTTTTCTATAACGGTGGTCTCTTCCTCTCATAGCCTTTCCGAATCTTGAACCCCTTGCTCTGTTCAGCAGTCTTGCTCAGCTCCTCAAATCTGGGCGCTAAAGACCTCACCCTCGATTCCGCCATCTTACTGCCCCTGTCTACATCAAGAATTCTCTTGACCTATTCTGTGTCATTCATTCGCTCAGGAAGGGTGTCCTTCCTACTAGGCTTTTATTTTGGTGGCTTGTTCTTGAGGCTGATCTGGTAGTTGTGCAAGTGCCGCATGAATCCGGGGTTAGGACAGACGATGCTTCTTCGGCTTCGGATGTGGTCGAGGGCCTGGGTGCAGGTCCAGCCCCACTTGCGCATGAGGTAGGCCACGACGAGGGTTGTGGACTAGTTAGGACAGTACCCTGGAAATTCCAGCTGCACAGTGGACCAAGACATTACCTCGCTGCAAGGCATCGTCAAGAAAGTAGTATGATTCTTCAAAGAACTTGCTGATGTTGAATGAGGGGATATCGAAGGCCTGGTATGTTTTATGGTTTATTCCTAACGATGAATGATAGTGGACGTTTAACCCAGAAGCAGCAGTGAGGACTGACTGGATGGCATGGGCAGCTAACTCTTTGGTGTCAACTGCTGCGGAATAGTCTCCCAGCCAGATCTGGTGGCCGTCAACTTCTGCGACGACGTGGCTGCTTTTAAAGCCGGTAAAGAACGGCCTGAAATGCATTTGCATTTAATATAACAAATCTGTACTTTCTTCTTGATTTATTGATGCGTAAGGTAATAACTTTTCTGTAATCAATCTTTGTTTGTGATAGTTTTAACGGTTTAGCTTATTTGAAGGAATGCAGGCAGGACACAGCTTTGTTGTTTGTTGCTTGGTCATATGGCAGCACGGATAATAAATTCTTATTGGGATGCTCAAAGAAGTAAAGACCTGTTTGTGAATTGTGTTAAAGAACATCTGATAGCACACCTAATAGCCCATGTGGAACAATGCTCCTCCTGCTATTTTAAAAATATAAAATTTGTTAATTAATAGATATTTTGGGTTCAAAGCTGTGGCTTGAGCATTTCCTAATAGAATGTGGCCAACATAGCTGGATACCTATTTTTCATCTGCTCTCTTTTCACAGCTGAATCCTTTGGAGTGGTGCCATCCATTCTTTTCTTCCACTTCACCATCAGAAACATCTCCCCCAGAACTCGTTCTTTAACAATCTCCAATATCTTCTCAGGTATATCCCCAGCTGAGAACTTTCCATCCTCATCCTTTTGACCCTGTTTGGGTTACCAAAAATCATAGGCATAAGAATCTCTGAAAAAGGAGAATGAATCTTCCTAGTAGGGCTACAAGGGAAAGTCACTTTAAAGCCTCAGGTTGGACTCTACATCGAGGCATGTTCCGAAGGCTGACTCGTCGATTTCCTCGTACTAGCTGATGAGAGAGAGATCGATTTTGTAGTATGGCTCCCAACTGACTTTGATTTCCTTGTTGGGATATCTACGGAGCAGTTTGTAGTGCAAGAGTGAATGTATAATCTTCTTGTCAAGAATGGTCTCCTACTCACATCGAAGATTTGTCTGAATCATGTTATTAAATTATTATTGATATTGATATTACATTGATATTAATATTATCTTTCATTAATGAACACTCCTGCTCTCATCATTTCGTGATCTACCGCGATATATATCTTGTGTACATAATTCATTAGATGCCCTTTTTCAATAATTTAATATGCTATTCAGATCAGCTTATCACCACCGCCATTCTGTCCATCAAGGTGTCCGATACTCTCTTACCATCAAGACTAATCAGCATCTCTACCAGAAAAACTTCTTCGTCTGTGCAGCTGGCTTCTTTTGGGTCGTCTTGTACTTCTGGGCGAAAAATGGATTTCTCAGTGGTCAGGCCATGTAAAATGATCGCAGAAGAGTGAAGGAAGCAAGGTGGGTCCTAGACTCGTTGGTCATGGGCTCAATGCAGAGTGCTCCTAAGGAGATTTTGGATCAGACAAGCATTTTCTGAGCATGATATGCAATGCAACATAAACTACCCTTTATAATTTAACTCAACGGTCGATGAAATGCAGTAGATCCACACTTGAACTAATCGTTGAGGAGGATCACGAAAACAGCCATTACTCCATTCACCAGGCAACTGACTCTCACAGCTAGTCAAATACTCCTGTCCCTGGATTCAGCAGAGAATCCTAACAATTTGAAGAACTTAGCTCTGCTGAACGAGCTGATTCCAACCGCAGACTTCAAGAAAGAAGGAGGAGGAAGGATGCCGCGTACTATTGGAACAGAATATCAACCAGCCAAGAATAAATCCCTCCACATTCAGTAAACTCTTCACTCTAAAATTTGAGAAGACCAATATTCAAGCCTAGCGATCCTGGCTCCTTACCCTACCGTTCCTCACGTCAAGCGATTGCACCTCCGACATCATCACTGTTTCCTGAGAGGGTGCAGCCGATCGGGAGCAGGTACTGGCTACACCCGATAGTTTAATCTGGAGTGGAAATGGGGTTATTATCATGCTGCTCATATAAAATAAAGAAGGACTATGTCAAAACCAGGAAAGAACTGTAATGGCTGCCATTGAAATTAAGACTTAAGGAGGAGAATCGACTGCAAATGCTAGAAGAATTGAAGGCCAAGCTTTAGCGGAAGAAGGACAATTTCAAACTGAGGTTTTGATGTTGTTGTTTATGTTCTTTCATCCTTTCATTGGTGACAAACTATATTCTCTCTGTAAAGCTGTCCCTTCGCACTGAGATATTCCTATATCTTTTTGTCCCCTATTCTAAACTCACGCAGTAATCCAGCCATCCTTGCATTCAACCCCCTCATTTCATCCAGCCTCTTCTGACACAGCTCTACATCTCCACACATGCAGTGGTTCAGCTTCACCAGTTTCAAATTCTACTTTCCTAACTGTTCGGACTCTGCACTGTAGATCGTCTCTTAATGCTCTAGTAATTTTAAGGACTCTTCTATTGACTCAAGGCACTATCCAAGTTAACGTGCTTGTGAGACATGGTTTTAGATGAGTCTTTTGAGGTTGAGAGCAGTGGTTTGACAGTGATCGCTTTCAGCCCTTTTCTTTTAAATGTCCTTTGAAATACAGCTCACCACACCAGAAACCTCCTTTATTCCTTCATTCAGCCCATTGACTTAGTCATTCACCTCATCAAATCTTACGCCAGCCTGTCTCAAAGTTTACTAGATTTAACAGCCCTTTTTCCCCAGACATTTGATATGCCTGTCCATCTCCTATATGGCCTGAGAACACTACTGCTGACGTCCCTGGATTTCCTTATGCTTATCCTAAAGGGCATGGAGGGGCATCAGTTTATTTTGGTTTTCACGGGTATTCTTCTCAATGACCTTACGTAGTCTGTCTCCCTAACTGTAAATTTCCTGTGTCTCCAGTCGCAAGTTATCCAGGTCGTTTCTGGTGATGCCAATCCCTTTTGATTTTTCTTCCAGTAAGCCTTTGAAGTGCTATTATTAAAGCCTTGTTTATCTGAGGAAATATTGACGTTCAAGCAGCACGGCTCGGAGATCCTATAACTCACTGCTTAGTTCTTTCCGGGTCTCCTAGTTGACCTTGTTACGGTGAGAGAAGTCCTGCTAGTTTTTGACAATTTACTGTTAGAGAAGTGCGAGCACCTCTACTAGCTCTTCTTTTTTGCCGACAATGTTGGAGAAGTTCTGTGAGTACTCCTTGAGATGGTAGCGATGCTCCTGAAGGGTTCTGAGAGCATGATCCTTCTTCATTTTTGAATGCCTAATTAACGATTCTTTAATGCTATTTTCAAATCGGCGGTTCGTATTTAATGAATTCAAATTTTGGAGAGAATCCACTCACTCGCTATAAAAAGATTGACGCCATTGGCAAAGGCACATATGGAGTCGTCTTTAAAAGCATGGATGTTGAGACTAAGGAACTGGTCGCAGTCAAAAAGATCAAGTTCGAAATTTAGGAGGAGGGCATTCCCAGCACTGCTCTCCGAGAAATCAGCCTTCTCCGCTAAATCCAGAACAAACATGTCGTAGCACTCAAGGATGTAGTGATCGATAACAAAAAGGTCTATCTCATCTTTTAGTATCTGGAGAAAGATCTCCAAGTGCTGCTCGATGAACTCACCGAGTCCTACCTCTAGAAAGCTAGAATCAAGCGCTATCTCTTCCACATATTGATCGGACTTGCCTAATGCCATTCCAAAAGAATCATCCACAGAGACTTGAAACCCGCCAATATCCTCATTGACAAGCATGGTCATCTGCTGACTAGATAATTGCAAGTTGGCTGATTTTGGGCTAGCACGCACCTTCTCTGTCCCTGTTCGTCCCTACTCGGAAGGAGTCGTCACCCTTTGGTATAGAGCACCTGAAATCCTTCTTGGGGCTCTATAGTATGGCAGTGCGATAGATGTATGGTCGGTGGGCTGCATTTTCGTTGAGATGATAACAAGGACTACTCTTTTCAAAGGTGACACAGAAACTGACCAGATCTTCAAAATCTTTAGAGTACTGGGGGTACCATCAGAAGAGAATTGGCCAGGAGTTACCTCCTTCAAAGAGTATAAGCATACCTTCCCAGTCTGGACAGCTCACCCTCTAAACTAAGTCATCCCTGGGTTGAACCTTGACCCCCTAGGCCTAGACCTCCTCAACCGCATGCTTCGATATGACCCGAGTACCAGAATAACTGCAAAAGCAGCCTTGTCTCACCCCTGGTTCAAGGACATGAAATGATGTATTTAAATGATATATGAAGTGCTGGGAAGCATGTCAGGCACTTCCCTGGATGGCCTTGATCTAGCATTAGTAAAATTCATCCACACAGGTAGTTCTTTCTAGCATTAGCTCCTGAACGGAATCACTGTCTAATACTCTTAATAGCTTAAAAGCCAGTTGGCTTCAGCATATCAACTATCAGCATTAGAATTCGTGCAGTTTGAAGAGAGGTATTCGAACTGGATGGCTGACAACATCATAGATGTCTTAAAGACTTGGTAGGTAAAGCCTGATTTGATCTGCATCCATGGACACACTATTTTTCATTCACCTCCGGTCACTTATCAACTTGGCAGATCGGCGATTGTCGCAGCATGTACTGGCATCCCCACAGTTGGTAATTTCCGTATGCGAGACTGTGCCCTAGGTATGCAAGGAGCTCCTTTAGCCCCGTATGGAGAAGAATTATTTGAGGGAGAATGTTTTCTGAACCTGGGTGGGATTGCAAACGTCGGACTGCGAGGTGAAAAAGGATGGGATATTTGTTTCTGCAATATGTTGTTCAACACGTTGGCTGAAGGAGGCTTCGACAAGGATGGTCAACAAGGCCGAGAAGGCACTTTGAACGGGTAATTGCTTGAACAACTTAATAACTATTGGCACTAACAGCACAAGTAAAAACAATCCCTGGCCAGATAAAATTTTGAGCATTATTTTCGCATCATCACTGCCTTCATCGCAAAGGGTGGGAACAAGTCAGATGCTCTCAGGACAGGCTATGAGGATGTTGCTGCTCACATCACTTCCCATCTGAGAACGTCTGGTGCATGCAAAGTTACTCTTTCAGGTGGTGGTGCATTCAATACATTCCTCTGTGAACTGATCGAACAAAAGACAGCAAAGTAAGGGATAAGCCTGGTGAGACTAGCTAAGGTCGAGATAGAGCTGAAGGAAGGGATAATATTTGGACTGCTAGGTCTCAAAAGGTTCCTGCGCTTAAAAAATTGTTAATCTGGAATAAGCGGGGATATATCCATCTGACAGTATATCTTCATTATTAATTATGTTACGAAGACTCTTTAAAGCTTCCATCCCTGTCCGCCACTTTGGAGTTGTCTCTAAGACCAAACCTGATGCAGGACCCAGCCAGGGGAATCTCACCTCTACCTATACTGTCGTAGATCATACCTATGATGCCGTCGTAGTGGGTGCCGGTGGAGCTGGCCTAAGGGCTGCTTTTGGACTCGCCGAGCTAGGATTTAAGACTGCCTGTGTTACTAAGCTTTTCCCCACTAGATCACACACTGTGGCAGCTCAAGGAGGAATCAACGCGGCACTTGGCAACATGCACAAGGATGATTGGAGATTCCATGCTTTCGATACAGTGAAGGGGTCTGACTGGCTAGGCGATCAGGACGCAATCCACTATATGTGTAAGTAGGCGCCTGACGCAGTTCTTGAACTTGAAGAGTATGGACTGCCTTTCTCTCGAACTGAGAAAGGAGAAATTTATCAACGGGCGTTTGGAGGTCAATCTGTGGACTATGGCAAAGGAGGGCAGGCTAGAAGATGTTGTGCAGTGGCAGATCGTACTGGCCATGCCATGTTGCACACTCTCTTTGGCAGGAGTTTAGGATACGATTGCACATTCTTTGTAGAATACTTCGCTCAGGACCTTATCATGGACAAGGACGGAGTTTGTCGAGGAATTGTGGCTATGTCTATTTCTGATGGATCCATTCACAGGATAAGGGCCAATCAGACCATTATTGCCACAGGAGGATATGGCCGAGCCTATTTCTCATGCACTTCTGCTCATACCTGCACTGGCGATGGAGGTGGCATGGTTTTAAGAGCAGGTTTGCCAATGGAAGATCTCGAATTTGTACAATTCCATCCTACTGGAATCTATGGGGCAGGTTGTCTAATGACTGAGGGCTGTAGAGGCGAAGGAGGCATCCTAAGGAACAGTTCAGGGTAGCCCTTTATGGAAAGGTATGCCCCCAAGGCTAAGGATCTAGCTTCAAGGGATGTAGTGTCTCGATCCATGACTCTATAGATTTTGTAAGGGAGGGGCTGCGGGCCTTAAAAAGATCACATCCATTTATGCCTGTATCACCTCGAACCCTCCCACCTGAACGAAAGACTGCCAGGTATCCAAGAGACAGCCAAGATCTTTGCAGGAGTGGACCCCACCAAATAGCCTATTCCGGTTATCCCCACTGTGCATTATAACATGGGTGGCATCCCTACCAACTATAAGACTGAAGTTATTAAATACGTCAATGGGAAGGATGTCATTGTTCCTGGGCTGCTTGCTGCTGGTTAAGCTGCTTGTGCATCAGTTCATGGAGCCAACCGCCTCGGGGCTAACAGCTTGCTTGATATCGTCGTATTTGGAAGGGCAGCGGCTCATAAGACCAAGGAACTGTTCAAGCCAGGACAGAGCCAACCTGACCTTCCCAAAGACGCAGGAGAAAAGACTCTGATGCAGATTGACAAGCTGCGCCATTCGAAAGGAAGCAACTCTGTAGCCGAGATCAGAAGGGAGATGCAGAAGACAATGCAAAAACATGCAGCAGTGTTCCGGATTGACAAACTGCTTAAAGAAGGATGTGAGAAGATGGAAAAGATCTACAAGATGTATAATGACGTGGGAATTAAAGATCGTGGCCTTACCTGGAATACTGACCTCATTGAAGGACTTGAGCTTGAGAATCTGCTCATGCAGGCTAAGATGACTATTGAGTCTGCTGAGGCAAGGAAGGAGAGTAGAGGAGCTCACGCCCGTGATGATTTCCAGGATCGGTTGGACGGATAGTGGATGAAACACACAATGTGCGAGATCGATGTGCAATCAGGCAAGGTGGGACTAGAATACAGGCCAGTGATAAAGACAACCTTAGACGAGAAGGAATTCCAGTCAGTGCCACCCATGAAAAGGCAATATTGACCCCCACCCCAATTATAATCGTTTACTTAATGATCCATCGCATTACAGCTATCTATTATTATTGATGCTTAGACTGGCCAAATCTGGTTTCAGCAAGCTGCAGGGGTTGGGGTTGGGGTTGGGGTTGGGGTTGGGGTTGGGGTTGGGGTTGGGGTTGGGGTTGGGGTTGGGGTTGGGGTTGGGGTTGGGGTTGGGGTTGGGGTTGGGATGACTTCACTTTCATCAAGAGTTAGCTCAAAGGTATCTCCAGTCAAGGTCGACAACTTGTCGACATCCATCTGACTGTCAGATAACCAGTACAGCCCTTCGGTTAGTTGACCATACAAGAGACTGGGCCTGTTGAGGTTGAATGGTACCCAAAAGATGAGAAGTAGCTGGACTTGATCGGATGGAATATGATCTAGATAAATGAGTAGGCAAACAAGGACTCCCCCCAGTTCACTGACCAGGAGTACCAGAAACGCAGGAAGATGATTGCCAAATCCTCTAGAAACTACAAAATCGGGTAGCCTTTCCCAGTCATCGATTACAACTAAACTGAGACTCAGACTTGGCAACGAATCTATAGTAAATTACGTCCTCTCAATAAGAAGGGCATGTGTGAACGCAGTATTACCAATCTCTAAGAGATGCACGTCAAGCTGAAGCTAAGCTAGAAAATCCCTCAGTTGGGAGAACTGGATGCCTATCTCTAAGGCAAGTCTAACTTCCATATCAAGCCTACAATCGGCATTGTCTCACAGCGAGAGTTCCTGAATTCGTTCGCATTTCGTAGATTCTGTTGTACACAATATATCAGGCATCATTCCATCCCAGAGTACACTCCCTAGCCAGACATTGTGCACTAGGTCATTGGACATGTGCCCATGTTCGCTGATAGGGATCTAGCTGACTTCTCACAAGAAATAGGGCTGCTTTCTCTGGGGGCGACTGATGAGGAGATCGCTGCCTTAGGCACCCTGTACTGGTTCACCATCGAATTTGGAGCCATTAAGGAAAAAGGGAAGTTCAAAGGATATGGAGCAGGAGTCGGGTCCAGCATCGGATAAATTGACCACTTGATGTCTGACAAGGCGGTCTTCAAAAAACTAGATTACAGGGAGGACTCATACGCCAAGTACACCATTCAGGACATCCAGGATGTGTACAGGTACGTGGAGGACATGAGCAGCATGCAGAAAGAGATGAAAGCTTTCGGGCAAACCTTCAAAAAGCAGACAAACATGATATGGAACCAGCAGAAGAGAATAATCGACACAGACCGCTGTGTTACAACCACCGTCCACCAACACCCTTGATTCCCTATCAATTAAACTTGTTCACAATCTATTAGTTCTCATCTTGAAACAGGCGCACAATCCCAGCAGGATGAATGCCTGGCTCCAGCGGAAAGCCCAGTTCCATCCCCATATTATGTAGACTAAGTGCACGGCCAGACTTGGCAGGCCAGTGCTCATGCACCGCAACACCTCCAGCTTGCGACGCTGTCCTGTGAAGATTATTGCATACATACAGGAAGTCACATAGATAATTCCTGAGAATAGTGATGTGAAGCAGAGCACCCAGGGAACAAACTCAGCAACTATAGAAATGACTAAAAGAGCTAGGATGGAGAGTATGGCAATATGCTGAAAAGTGAATTTATTGAGTAGTTGATGGGAAACAACTTTGCCAACACTGAAGAGCAACAGGTAGAGTGCACTTCCTAGGGCTGTTACAGTACATGAATAAGTTTAACGTAGCCGGGACAAGTGTAGTGTGAAGAATAGAGCAGAGATGGATGTCGCACTGCCTACAATCCAAGCCCTAATAAATTAGGCACTGTAGATCAGGGGCACTTCTCTTGGGAGTTCCTATATACTTGCTTTGTGTTAGAACAACTACAATTACTCATCCGCCATTGACTTGGCTATTACCTCATACCTGAACAGTATGTTCGTATCCACTATCTTAACATATCGCATGAAGGATGCCAGTGCAGGCAGGCCATAGATAACTAGCAGGACCAGCCACAGCTGTAGGGCAGGCCTATTATCGTGGAAAGGAGACAGTATGGATTAACATTAAGGGTTGGCAATCTTCTCATAGGCCAGTGAAAACAGCACTAAGACTACTCCATGGTATATGTTGCAGAAATGCTTGAGGGTGCGCTGATCGGATGGGAAGTAGCTCAGGCACGTAATGTTAGTGTAGCGGATAAGCAGGCCTATGGAAGGGCCTATCAGCAGTGCCATCATTCCAGTGTGAATGGCTATGTTGCCTATTCTCATGTCTAGCATCCAAAAAGCCAACATCAGTGCAGTAAGAGCTATCAGGATCTTGCGTGAGGCTCTGGATAAGGAAGATATTTGAAAAGTGACTGGTAAAGAAGCTACAGATATGCTCGAGGATTTATGCGAGTGGAAGAAGGAGTAGAGAGGGTGGATTGTCGAGGATGAGCAGATGGATAAGGAGGACACGAGTGAGTGCATCCACTGTGAGGAGGGCAAGTGAAGCTACTACCAGAATGAGGCCTGAGGTTTTGATGTCTTTGAATTCATCAATACCCACCTTTTTCATATAAATTTGAATGCTTGAAGGACATTGCTCCACCTCGCATATGCAGTCCATCCAAAGAGTCAGTCAGATCTGGGATGGCCTCTCTCTTAGATTGCAGGACCAAAGGAAAGGAAGGCACCAGAGAACATAGGAAACTGTCACCCATCTGGAGCACAAAGGCAACACTGTCTTCTCGGACAGTCATGAGGCTATACAAAGACTGAGAGCAGAGTTATCCCACTTTCGATCTGACCTGCAAACGGAAAGTCAGAAGCATGTTTAGGTCAATGAGCGACTACAAGCGAAATTGAAGTAAACAGACTCTGAGTTGTTGGATACTGTCCGGCAGCAGAGAGAACAGTGTTCAGATTCATTAAGCAGAGGAGTGGATCAAGCCGACCAGCAGCTGACCAACAGAGGCTTTAACAACACCCTTTTAATAGAGGAGAAATAGGTCAGTGGAAGACTAAGGGAGTATGGGCATTCTTTGGCTGATATTGAGAAGAACGTTTGTGGAGTGCAGGAACAGAAAGGATGATGCTGTCCGAGTGCTGGAGAACAAAGTGCGTGGATCGCTTGGCCAGTTGAAGGATTAACTGTTTATGTAAAGAGGGGCTAGGTAGAAGACAAGTGTTAGATTGCTGGACATAATAGAAGAGATGCGTGCCAAGCTGAAAGGCTAGATGGAAAAGGAGCGACGTGCTCGTAAGATGTCTCAAGAAAGCCTGATGGGGCTGATCGAGAGCACCTGTCTGAAGCTAGGCAACCACTTTTTATGCGAATGACTAAAACAACAAAAGCCCTATAAAAATTATCATGCCGCCTCGCAAAAAAATGTTGCTTTCCAAAAAGGCCAATATCACCGAGCTAACCTACCGCAATGGCAACATGTTCGACCTTGACGGCTATGCCATGAAGTTCTACCAGCCCAGGATCTAGGACTGTCGTGATCATCACATCCTAGGCAGCAGAGAGGTTCTCCTTCAGTATCACTCCAACCTTCGCAACAGTAAGAAGATCCTCAACAGAAGAGAGAGCAAGCTAGGAAGGGAACTTAAAAAGGTCAATACTAGCACCAACTAAATGACCATGAGGGTCACTGGCCATGACTTGATACAGACTCAGCAACCCCAACCCATGCATTCCACACAGAGAGCCTTCACTCTACGCAACCTTGCACGAGTGGATTAGCTGTCGGAAAGACATCGAAAGAAGCAGCAGGTTTACCACTTTCATCGACAAGGTGAAGAGGAACATCCGTTAGGAAGGATAGCTCATCCCTAGATTGAGGCAGTATCCTGAGAGCAAGTACTGCCGACATTTACTATACGGGAAACAAGTTAGATAACCGATGGACTAGCCTGTGAAGGCTAACAGTTTTGCTAGCTTTGAGATTGTAGGAGGACCAAGCACAGACACAGCCCTATTCGGACGGGTTCGACAGCGTTGGAGCCCAATTTTGAATGAATAGTAAGGAGAAGTGCTAGACCGGCTTGAGAAGGGAACATAAGAATGCTAGCTAAAGGGGAGTGGTAAATTAGGCCGCTAGAAGAGCTGGTACACTAGTTTAAAGAATTTATGAATTCAGAATTAATAAAAATAAATACCACCCAGTATAACAATATAATCAATAAATCATTTCAGATTATCCTCCATAACTATCTCTTCACGCACCTGTTGCTACTTACTGTTGCGGTTGTACTTGTTGGCTGTGCACACTGCAAATAACATTGCAAACACCATCGCAAAACTTAAAATCGCCAGAATTATGTTGAAGTTTATCATGTTCGTGTACACGTCCTGGCAGTAGACATTCACTGTCGCATTCAGCTGCTTTACCAGGGGACCACACTGCAGCCCTGCGAACAGTCCTGTCTCGTTGCCGAGCGAGGATGAAAAGTTGGTTTCAATGAAAGTGTTGAGACCACTGAAACTAGTATTTAAGGTGTTAATGGAAGTACCGTAGTCCGTGACAGCAGTGAGTCCTCCACCGACTCCGTTGAGAGTCGTACGGAGATTTTCCAGATTAGACTGCCTTACTGTATCATACTGTGTGTTCAAGGATTAAATTAGACTTATGTAACGACATCCTCCTCCTCCATACCTTCCTGTCAGCTGAGTGTTTACATCGCTTGCTGCTGTACAATTGTTAGTAGCGCAGTTATTGTTGGTACCCGTCCCTAGCTGCTGTGTGAAGCCAAAGCAACGGGTAGTGCATCCTCCATCTGTTAGGTCCGAACAGTTTGCGGCTACTGGAGCTGTGTTACTGCTACAGGCAATTATCTATGAACCTGTATTCGGCACCCAGGAGTCTTAATTCAATGAATTACTGCAGCCAGCTGTGCTGTACGATCGAGAGGACAGCCGAAACAAATGGTCCAGTGATTCAGAAGTGCTCACGTCCAGGAATTTATTGTTCTGAACATCGGTCACCACTCCATTACTTAACTCTACTACAAGTGCAGGGGCTGTCGCGTTGTAGCCACCACTGCTCAACAACTATGTGAAATTCTGACTGGTTTCTGTGACCGAACTGATATTGTCAATCGAATTGCCATAATCACCAGGGATGATCAGCTGTCCCGCCACTAAGGCACTGTCCGATCAATTAGGAAGAGGATTAATCGAATGAAGCCAGGTTCTGGATGTTGGTCGGGTTGAACAACAAATTCTAGTAACCACTACAGAACGTGTAGCTTGCCGGAGTCAAGGCTCCAAATAAAATGGCCCCAGCCAAGTACAGAATGTAGATCAAGAAGAAGAAGAAGCACATTAGGTAGACGCAGTGTTTGCAGCAACGCTTGTCGAAGAAGAACATGAGGACCAGCCCTATCACCATGAACAGGCTGGAGACCAGGCCGAGAATGAAATAGCCCATCAGTCCATATCGTACAGCACTATCTACAACTTGAGTGTCAATCTAGTAGACTACGGAAAGCGCATTATCGACACTAGTCTGAAGAGAGGTCATGAGGGAGATACCCTAATCGAGGGATGCGTTGATAGTGTTAATGTTGTCATTGATAAACTGTGACCCTTCTTTGACCTCAGCCAGGGGTGGTGAGATGACAGAGTTCAAGTCGCTCATGAACTTTGAAGTCAGCCCGAAAATCGTTGAGTCGTTGGTCGAAGGCCCGAAATAGGTATTTTTGAACTATGAATTTACTGACACTGCAGTTGTCCCATCACTCTGGTAAAAAGCATTGTTGTACACACTGTTGGTGAAGGCATCGAAGTTACTCTGCATGTTAGTGGTGTATGAGTTATAGGCAGATGTAACCCCATCCACATCATTGATAAGACCTGCCACTCTGGTGTTCAGTCCATCCACTGCACTCTGCAGGTTCATTATCTTAGAGACGGCTGGTCCAGACCAACAAAGAAAGTGTTCGTGCCGTTATCAACGGCACCTCCATTCAAAGTATCCAGCAAAGTGAAAGTCTGGCATTCAAACTCAGCAGCGGCGTCAGCCATGGAAAAGCTGAAGATGATTCCTGCAGTGCTGCAGGCTAGGACGACCAGGGTGAAGAGTAGGGCGAGGATGGGATAAGTGTATTTGTCACAGCAACCTTGATATGTATTTTTCCTACAACAGCACTAAAGAGGACACTTATTGTCGCAGAGGCAGAAGCAGCACATTCCGGGAAGAGGACTAAAAACAAAACCAGTGAGGCAACTGCATAGGCTATCAATGCAAGGCCATCAAGGACGGCATTTCCAGTATCACTCTATGTGGTAAAGTTCCCAGTGTTGAGGATGTTGTTGACAAGGATGAAAAGGGAGTTAGACTCATATAGACTTAAGAAGGTGGAGTTGTATGAGTCCCTGATGCCAGATGTGGAATAATCTCGGGTGGATTGAGAGATGGCGCAGGTGCGGTTGGTAGTTGCCGAGGGGTACTCGATGCCAGTGTTACTGATGGTGAGGTTTAACTACTAGGACAACCCACATTGTACCAGAAAGACGAATATAATCATTATAATAAATGAAAAGTTACGATTATATTTATTGCTGCTAGATTGTTCTATTTGAGATCTGACTGATTGGGGGGTTGGATGGGTTAGATCTGTATCTAGACTTTTTCTCATTCAATTCATTTATTAGCCATGTGGTCTAAACAGCAGCAGCTCAACACACAATTACTCTTACCTGTATGCCAGACAGGTCACGTCTATATCACTTCGTATAATAATTAATGAACCCAGAAACAACCTAAAAGCAAAATACATCATCCATTCTCAACCCCATCTTTCACCCCAGGTTCCTCCTCACTCCCTAAGTGCTGCTCAAAGAGGCTGTCCCCTTCCAGTACGGCAACAGAATCAAGTCTAGTGCTGCCCAGGACAAATGGAGAGATACCCGGCTACCCCACCTCCCCTCTACCTTACTGAACCAGAAATAGGTGCTGGATGTAGGCTGTGGGGAAGGCACACTGGCTCTCCAAATCGGGATGAGATGCAAGCCTACAACAGTGACTGGAATTGATTTAGACAAGCGCCTAATATCACAGGCCTTAAAGCATCTCAACTATTTTGTCAACTTGAAGAAGGTGGCAACGGAAGACATATAGGGCGGTTCTAAGGAGTTGTCTGCTAGGATGCAGGACATTGCTGGGAGGATTGAGACCCTGCCAGTCTGCTTCAAGCTCATCTTGCAGAAACAACTCTAGTTTCCCTCACTTGAAGAGCCTGGCAAAATGGCACTCTGGCATCAGGACCCTACCACAACATCCCTACATGAAAGAGTCATCTTCTCATGTTAAAACTACTTAGCAGGAGAGCCCAACTACGCCAGATACGACACCATTCTCTGTCTCAAACTGACCAAGTGGATTCACCTCAATTTCGGGGATGCGGGATTGATGCGCCTTCTTTCCAAGATGGGGGATTAGTTGAAGCCAGGAGGACACCTAGTGCTCTAGGCTCATGCCTGGCGCTCATACAAGAAAAAGAAGAATGTGTGCGGACTGTTCAAGCTGAACTGGAAGCAAATCAAACTGCGCCCACACAGGTTCAACTTTTTCCTTGAAGAATTAGGCCTGCACAAGATGCAGAGTGTGGATCCATGCTCAGGGCTGAGCCACGGCCTAACTATCTATAGAAAACTCAGCTAATGATCTTCGGGTTATTATAATATGAATTTATCAAGCTGCAGGAACTGGACTTGCCAGAAGATCGCAGTTCAATCCACTCCCGTTGCATACTCCATCTTCAGTAGACTGAGATGCTCAGCCTGCTACAAAGTCACCTATGAGGCCCAGTGCAAATGTGGACAGCCCATCATAAAGGACCGATTGCCACGTAAATGTGAACTTATAACCTGCATGACTTGCCGATTTTCGTTCAGGATGGCTTTGTGTCCCTGCTAGACCTTGAACTGTACCAACCCCAATTTCTAAAGCGGGGCAGAACTAAAATGCTGCAAATGCTAGACATTATTCAAGAACTATCCTTGCTAGAACTGTGAAACTACAGCGCGTGATCCTGACATAGCCTGTGAGTTCTGCGGCTGCACCAAATTACTAAAAAATTGCATTAAATGCAGCTCACCTCTGTTCATCCAGCCAGGTCAGACCTCAATAAGCTGCTACATCTGCATCACCTTCATGAACGTGATGAACTGCAGTGGCTGTGATGTAATTGAGGTGTATGTGAAGTTGTTCATGGAAGAGTTGAGGCAACTGTGCAGCACATGCAAGGAGTCAGGCAGATTCAAGGAGACGAAGTGTGCAGGCTGCGGGTCAAAGGTGTTTTGCAAGGATGAAAGCAAGTATAATTGCAAGAAGTGCTAGAAGAGTTATGCAGTTGTAGTGTGTCCTTCTTGCACCTACCGCTATGACCCGACCATCACAGATGAGTATTATTAATTCTCTTGCAAGTGTGGCCTCCCCCTCAACTACGCCAACTGCTTGAAATGCTCAAAGTTCAGGGTGAACAGTAAACCTGAGCTGTGCATGGACTGTGGGAAAAAGCTTAAATCTAGAGACAAGGAAAAGGCCTCTAACAATGAGGATATAGACTTGACCTGTCTGATTTGCATGGATGGGAAGAGGAGCTTTATCCTGGACGAATGCAAGCACCTAATCTGCTGCTAAGTCTGCAGCAAAAAAGGGTTAAGATCGTGCCCCCTCTGCAGGACAACTGGAAGACTAATCAAAATCTATTTTTGATTCATTTAAACAATTGCATATGTAGCAATCAAAACAGTTTAAAGCCACGTCTATTAAGGACTGGATGGTACTTTGCCAATGTCCTGGTAAGCAGCTGGCACACTCGAGAACAGGCAGACCTATCCATCGAGACCTGTCTAAAGACTTGTAGGTGCTCAAAGAATGTCAAGTGGGGACAGTTCTCTGCTTGCTGAACAAATACTAGCTGCGAATACTAGGCGTCGACCAACTTAACTACACCACACTTTGCGAAAAGATGGAGCTTAACCTCATTTTCTTTCCTATTGTCTAGATGGCAGCTCCTCCTCTTCCTCCCAAAGAATTCAAGCTCTTCCTTCAAAGTTTTGTGCAGAGGTTTGACAAGGAGTGGCCATTCATTGTAGAGGAGGGATAGGTAGAGCGGGGGACAGTGGCTGCCTGTCTAATGATTATGGAAGGGAGTTCAGCAAAAGAAGCAGTCTCCTACCTCCGTTTATACAGGGACAAGCGTTGCGTATAGAGCAAGAACCAAATGGACTATCTGGACAAGTTCGCGCAATAAACAAAGATTTGATTTCATTTATTTTGAGGGCATTTCCTCCTGATATTGGAAATAACTGGAAGACAATAGTTCCAATCAGAAGCCTGACTGGTGCTGGAGATCTATAGCAAGAGCTGCTCTATCAGGATGCGGTGGTTGTGATACCAGTAGAAAGTGCTCTTGCTCTATATCACTCTTGAAGATCCCACCACCAGCATGCTACTACTCTATGCGACATTCATACAATATTCTCACTCAATTGCTAATTAAACAATCAGACATATCAGCCGGCTTTCCAAACCATGACGGCGTTCTTTTCGTAGTAACCGTAGAGCAAGGTCTGTCTTTAAAAGTTCATGGAGGTGGAGAAGTTCCTACCGATGATGACATGCCAAGTGGGAGTGAACCTTTTGTCCACCTCCTTCTTGATGGAGGCAGCAATGTCCTTCTCGATGGTGTGCTTGGTAAAGGCGATAGTGATGATATCAATGATTTCATCCTTCATGGTGTCGATCATGTCCACCCTCCTTACATCAAAGTGAATTTTACCCTCCATCAAACAATAAATTCAATGTGCCATTTCATGATCATCCGTATATCTTGTAAGACTTGCTCATCGTGGTCTTTATGTAAAGGCGCTTTATGTTCATCCAGCCTTTTGGCAACTGAGACACCAAGAAGTTGATGGCCATGTTGATGTTCTGCCTCAACTGCTACTCGCTATGGTCCACCTTCCCAATAGCAGTGCCCATGCACACCACCTTCTTCAGCTTAAACCTTATTGTGTGTTTGAGGTCCTCAATCTTCTGCACCAACTTCTCAGCCTCAGTGATAGGAGAAGGGAATCTATCCAGCTTAACAAGAATCTTGTCAGTGTACTTGGTCACGAACTTGACCAGCACGTCAGAGGCAAGCAGATGGTCGTACTTCTTTGCCCATTTCTTGATCTTTTTCTTATCCTTGTCAAAAGCCTTCAGACCGTCAATGTCGATGCAGTCCACGCCAATGGCCCTGGCCTGCTCACAATGAGCGGCACTGCCGATGACACAGACCTTGATGATGGTATGAGGAGCATTAGGGAGCTTGATGTTGGCATTGAACCTCTTGTCAAAATCGACATCCCTGAGTCCGATTTGTAGCTAGACAGTTTCTAAGAACTTCCGCTACTTCCTCTAAGTGAGCATCTTCTTGATGCTGTCCTTGAGGTGCTAGACTGGGATTTTGCTCATTATAATTGTTGAAATATTTCAACAAGTCAAAACTCAATTAGTGAGTCATAATATTGGGCCAGTTTCAAAGGACATTTCTTCTTCAACTCAGAGGATGCCACCATGCTTCTCTATGGCTCGATCCCACTCCTCCGCACACTCCACTCCACCAGGCACTCCACACAGCCCTCCCTCCTCCTCACTCCCACAATCCTCTCTACTTTGTCCCTGTCAATCTGCCCTTCCTTATAAAAGTCGACCTTATGCTCTGGTTCTGGTTCTGGCTCTGGCTCTGGCTCTGGCTCTGGATCTGGCTCTGGCTCTGGTTTCTTTTAACACTGGTCGTCTTCCTTTGCAAGAGTTGGTTGTGTTATTAGTTTAAGAGCATAATACTTCCGTACTTATTCTTGATTGCTTTAAAAGAAATCGATGACTGAGTGAGTATTGACAAGATTCTCGATGGGTTCCCAGGTGGCCTGTGAGATGGGGTAGCCCATCCAGTGCACCTTGTAGTAGGGGCGAGTGTCAATGTATTTCTTATCCATTATCCCCTCCACCTCATACAACCTTCCAGCCTTCTTTCTTGGCTTGCTTGGCATCAAATTAAATCAACAAGATTCGAATGTTTGAATATTTGAAGATGTTCATTAATACAATCACTGCTCATCATTGAGCTATTCTACTCTTTCCTTGTGAGTGCACTGGTGTTGCCGCAGTCCTCTCTTCGTGTGGAAAATCGATAGGCAATTGTCCTGTAAACATACCTCCACCAACTCATAACTTATCTTCCTTTGCTTACACTCATGGCCACGAAGACTGCCCTCCTTCATGAAATCTTTCCCACAAAGTCCACATACAAAAGGTTTTGCAAATCCATGGCATTCAATGCCGTGTCTGTGAAGTTGAACTTTCTTACGAAAGGAAGCACCACACAACTCGCATGGCAGTGAGCAGGCCTAGTGGACGAACTTGGTGTGTCTGGTGAGATGGTGTTTGTACTTGAACCGCATTGGACACTGACTGCAGGCCACAGGTTTAGCAGAGCTATGGCTCAACTGGTGCCGAGTGAGATGTGACTCCCTTTTAAACAGTTTAAAGCAGATAGGGCACTAAAAGGGTTTGCGATTGAGATGAGTCTAGTCATGATGCCGCTTTAACTTGGCTGCCTTTGTAAAGCCAAGGCCGCACAGTGAGCAGTTCAACTTGCAAGTTTATTTCATATGAATATGATGAAAATGGATATGGATATTGTATGTGCTTACTGAGAGAATCATCACTTTGACTCCAGCCTGTCCAGCAGCATTTCCACTTTGGTCCGCTTGCGAGGTCGGTCCTTTACTTACAGGGATACTTGGAATGCACCGTCCATATCCTTTTTTAGATACTCACTGGTGCGCTTGCACTAATCTTTCAAAGGCACTGTAAATCCAAAGCTGAACTGCTAGGCTGGACTGCACGAGTAGTCGCTTGTCTCAACTCTCTATAAAACTATTGGCCTTGCCATTTATTGGCAGCGGGGTAGTTAGAACTGTTCAGGCTTGACCTCTTTCTAGCTGCAGCCAAAGCTGACTAGATACTCAGAGTCTTGATATGCCATGCTCACTTATGGGTAGTGCTTTTTCATTAGTTTGGCGAATTCGGGCAAGGTCTGCCATTTAGTGGATTACAGCTTGACATGTCTTGGGTTGGCAGCGTAGTGCCGATAGATGCTGGAAAGATGTTCGGCACGTCCTCTATATCTGACCTTGATGAAGGAGATGAGCGATTCTTCAAACTCCTAGGAGTAGTTTTAGAGGGCCTTGCGAGGGTTGGCAGCTAATGCCTACACCTGGCTGATATGCCCATGACTGACCAGATGGCAAGCATATGCGTCACGATCCTTTAGCTGCTTTCGACAGGGCTGGCAATAATGCTTAAGCTTGCGAGGTTAGCTCATAATAATATAAAGACTTGTAACTAATCAATGGTTTTCCCGTATGATCTCTTCTCTCCTGTTTAGTATCGTCTGCTGCCAGTCAAGCTTCCATAGGCTATAGTGCGTTATTATAAACATGAGGGCTACTCCCACTCCAAAGGCTATCCATACACCTGTCAGGTCCATCCCCACCACGTTGATCAGCAACAGGGATATCGGGATGCTGATGCAGTAGTATGATATTATTGCTATGGTGGTCACCATCTTCGCCAGCCCGAATCCCTTCAAGAAGAAGCATCCCTGGTACTGCATGAAGTCTATCACGCAGTAAACTATGTAGACACTTAGTCCCCTTTAAAAAAACATTTGTACTTCGGGGTTCACTGAGTAGAACTAGCTGATAGTGCCACGCACTGACTTAGTGGACAGCAAGAAGACATAGGTTGCACTGATGAGAAATGCTAGGCCCTCAATGTAGTAAAAGGTATTGCGGATGGACTGTACTCTGAACTGGCCAATCTGATTTGACACCATCGAGATGGCTGAGTTAGCCAGCCCCACTGATGAACTGTAGATCATGTTCAGAAGGTTAGCAATGGCTAGATGCGCAGCTGTCTGAGAGTTGTTCTGGAGGGCTCCTACTATGAGAGCGTTAACTTAGTAGCAGAGCAAATCAAGGAGTTGAGAGCTGCTCATCCACAGCACCTCCCGGCTGTATTCTACGAACTGTCCATCATTCAGCGAGTCGATCCGAGGGAAGGTCAGACAATGGCTCCAGGGACAGTACCAACGCATAGATACGAGTGAGATGATGAACATGAAGATAAACACGAGGTTGATTAGGATGATCGGCCCATAGAAATAGTACTCTGACAAGAAGTTGACCACCACCATTCCAAAGATCAACGTCATTATTGTTATAGCTGAGTAGGGATGGTAGATGCCTGAACTCATCTGGATGCATCTGATGAAATCACTTAGTAGGTAGCAGCATAACCCTGGAAGCACCAGCAACCCAATCGTCTATGATTTGTAGGCCACCGTTGGCTCCTGTCCTAAAAACAACAAAATCTACTCGCTCATCCCGAACAGTAGTACCATTCCTGGAAGCAGCAATGAAATCAAAACGGATTGCCTGTGGAATGTCCGTTCAAATACTAATCGAGAGTCACTTCCGAACGCCCGCCCTGCAATCGAGTTGAAGCCGACGTTGGTGCCCAGCACTAAGAAGCCCAGGAAGTTGTGGAAGAGGATCACTGTCATGCCTAGTCCAGCGAGTGTGGTTTAAGGGCCTTTGCTAGCAATGTGCATGGCTAGGGTGAAGACGTAGGTTTAGAGGAAGACTGCAAGGATGCAAGAAAAGGTGCCTACTAGTAATGGGCCTAGGTTGGCGAGATGGGATTGGATGGAGAGCTGGCAGAAAGGCCTGTCAGATTCCTAGACTAGAGATTGGTGGAGCATGTTGATGTTGATGGAGTGAGTAAGATGAATAAAAGCTTGTGTTGTTAATTAAATATCTTCTGCTTCATTATACCAAGCATATACAGTTTTAGTCTATGTGATTTAGTCTGACTCAAACCAGCCAGAAATGAATCTCTTATCATACGAATCATCATAATAAGATTCAACATAGATCTGGCTCATAATAACCTAGTTTATTCTTACAGGCTACACAGGTATGCTTGACCGAGTGGTATTGGTCACAGCATAATAAGTAGTTAGCCCCTATCAACAAGCAGCACAAAAATGACCAGGCTCCACATTTCTTCTCAGTGTTGGTTGGTCCGGTGTAGCCACATTTAGGACAAGTGGCGATGACAGGCAAGCTGGAGTCGCTTGGATTATACCTCTAGACCAGTCCTATTCTTTAGTGACCGGGGGTCTCCCATGTATCGCTTTGATTCTAACTTGCCATTTTATTATATACGGCAAGTGGGATTAAAGCACAGCGTTAAAGGCCCTTTAAGATAAGGAAACAAGCAAACTCTGTTTGCCAATCCCCTTTGTTATCATCTCTAAAGTCTATCTGCAATTTTTATATATGCTGCCCAGTGACAACCCTGATCAACCTAGTAGCATGGCCTGCTACACTCGCAGACTCAATGCCACCATCACCGCCCCCTCAGACAGTTCTAGACAGGATCTACCCTTGCCCCTTCTCTTGCCCTTCTAAACTTCCCCCCATCTACTCCCTTCCAAAATGACCATGTTCTTCTTTTGCCGCAAGCTCGAGAAGTTCATTGATCTCAAATCGTATTCCTTGATGCGCACATTCTTCGAGAACCTGTTGCAGACATCTCAGATCATCAACAGCTCCAGTGATTTCAAGGCCAGACTGCTCTCAGTCAAAAGCTGGTAGAGTCCATTGAACCCCGAGCTTAACTCAGACATTTTCTCTAGAAAGTCACTCGCACTGAGATCATGCTAGAGTGCTGGTAGTCTGAGATGGGCCATTTCCATGACAAACTTCAAATAAAATGTAAGGAGTGGACTGGTCATCCTCTCCAACCTGTTCTACTTCAGAGACATCGACAGTAGGGTCAGTTTCTTCAACAGCATTCAACTCTACAACACTCTGTTAGATGAGAAGGAGCAGCTTCTATAGCAGCTGGTAGAGATAATAAAGGAGAAGGTGGTGCAGCAGTGGATGGATGGAATGGATGGCCTACTGCAGCACCAAGCTAGGGTGATAACAAAGAAGAAGGTGGTGCACTCAAGAGGGGTGAGCTTTCTCATGGCTGTTCACAATCTCAATGAGAAAGTGAAAGCCTTATCCCTCTACAAAATTAAACAAGCCTAGCACTATAAGAACATGCTGTGCATTAATACTGAACAGCTTACCTAAGCTGTTCAGTCTCTCCTTTTAAGGAAGAAGAGATGCGCTTTGTATGAACTGTTTGCAGCCCTTGCCAAAAAGACGGAGAGGTTTAACCAAGCGATGCTGCTGGTGCAGGTGTGTTCATAGGCTATAGCAAGAAGGACCCACCTCTATCGCAGGGATGCGTTCAGTTCCATCTAAGCCATTGCTAGATGGAAGCTTTGTGTCATTCACTACCTCCAAGAAAGCCAGGTCTTTATCCTGCCCTAAGCACAGAAGAGAAAAGCCATGGCGAAAATAAAACAGCATGTGAAGGGTAGGTCCATACAGAGCAAGTTCCAAACCTTGGCAGATAAAAAGTCCATGCTCTTTCGTTGCAAGGCTGCTGAAGTTTAACAATCCTTGCTGCTTCTTGAGAAGGCTTAGCATTGGACAGTATAATGCCAGTCCATAATGAAGAAAGAGGGCTGGCATCAATTCAAGACGGGAGTTGGAGTGTTGATCCACAGGTTCGAAAAGCTGGTGGAGTTTGTAATCAAGGCTCGAAGGATGATTGCGGCTATACAAGTCAAGAGAGAGAAGCAAGCCATGAGTGCTTTGGTCTACCACATAAAGAAGTTCTGGATGACTAAAAAACTAGCCTTAACAATCAAAACCTGCACCCTTAATTCATACAGCTATTCCTTCTAGTCAATCTTCAACAAGAGCAAGCAAATCCCAGGCCTGCCCATCAAGAACTACCACATACTCTCACATCCTCATGCTGAATCATAGACCTGGAACACTCGGCATATCTTCGCTGTACGGTCTGTTCCCTAAAACAAAAGTCATCCTACCTTGCCCTTGTCAAACTACCTTTTTCATATCAATGTCATCAACCCTGGCCATTAGCCAATCCTCCCTCTACCACTTCACAAGGACAGAAATGTGCACCATCCTCATTTCATCCCGGCTGTCTATTAGACCAAGCTATAGCACTCACGAGTTAAGCTGCAGCAGCCTTACTCCAGGCAAGTGGATTAGATCCCAGTGCGATTATGCGCACCGAAGAGTAGTGAGCCCGTTTATGAAGAAATGCTTTAATCGAGAAGTATTCACTCTTCGCACCTGCATCCCATCCCTCCCTATTCTTACAAAAGTACAGCTTCATTCCATACCTATCGTTAGCCCTTGCACGGCAGTGAGATTGTTGAGCTTGGTCAGCGCACGATCTCACCTATTCGAGCTACTTCCTAGCACTATCTCAGCATGTAGGCCAGTCGCTAGCACTCTCTCCTCCACAACGATAAAGGCATAGCTGATCTCAGCCAGGCCATGTCCAAAGACAAGAGGCAGATTACTCCTTACATGCAGGGAGATCAGCACTTCACTGTTGAAAGTGGTCACCCAGCTCAAATCAACAGCAGCAACCAGTCAAAGCAGGGCAAGAAGCTAACCATAAAGAAGTCAGCCAAGCCAAACGACAAAAGCTCATTATTTTGTCTCGATGATTTGCATTGATAATATATTCCATGGATGAAGAGGGTCTTTCTTACCGGCTTTAGCCCAGACCCGTTGACTCAAGTCATCAGGTGGAACGAGTGATCAAAGAACGAGTGATAGAAGAACATAGAAGAACATTGGCTATTCTCGAAGAAATCAGTCAGGAAGTGGTCTTCACCTGTCTCAATCACCAAATCGAATCCATCCTCAAAGCTATCTTCGATTCTCTCGAACATACCAAAGTCAAGTACACAAACCTTCCTGAGCTCAAGCTGGTCCACCTGGAATAGAAACAGATCGGCATGAGCAAGCAAGTGGCCGAACTCTTTAAAGACAAGCTCCAGCACCACAACTAAAAGGCGAAGGTAGGCCTCCGCATAATAATAGAGTATGCCAACAACCTGGACTCTCTCTTCTTCTTGATTTCTCGCAACCTGCACTCGGTCAAGCCAGGCTCCATCCTAGTAGTGTTCAACCTCATCCCCATTTCAGTTGCCCTTCACAAGCTGGAGAGTTTCATGAAGGAGTTCGAGAACCAGCAGCTCATCTTAATCCAGCTCTGGAAGGGGTATTTAGATACAACCTTAGCCACGCACTACTACCTGCCTACTCAGGAAAACTCTTTCAGGCCATTACTTCTGCAGGGTGTTGTTGGAGCACAGGATTTGCTACTGGGTCAGTAGTGAAGTCATGCAGTGTCTGCTCAGACTGCCTACTCTCTTCACCATGAGCTATTAATAGCAAACTACCATCCACCAGCACTGCATTGCCTCTCAAATCCTTGTCAGACAGACGTACATACCTCCCGTCTAAGGTCATCTCCTTAGCCCAATCGGCAAATCCATCCAAGCCATCCTCAGGTTCTTGCACAGGTACCCAGTGAACGAATCTTGGCTTAGCAAGGAGAGTAAAGCGCTGGGATGGTGTGTTCTGCGCAGATCAATGGACCTTTGACATTGTCTATCATGAGGACATGACAAAGATCCTGACCAATCATGATGCGAGGAGGCTCTTTGAAGAACTGCTCGAGGGAGAGATTGAAAAGAAGATCTGGGCATCATTCCTTAGCTAAGAAAAGTGCAAGAAGACCAGCCTTAGAGAAAGCAGTCGTCTGTCCATGTAGAGGACTATCAGTCAAAGCGAGAAGAAGAAACGCTAGGACATGAATTTCAGCCACTCACTCAGCAAGTTCTGTTCCTAGCTGAACAAGGAGTACAACCGACAACTCAATGCTTTCAAAGAGCATTGCTTTAGTCAGGTCACGAATCTGTTCAAGATGAAAGGGCCTAACATGGAACAAGCCCTTGTAAACCAACTAGAAAGCTCTTACAACAAGTAGGACGCAATGAAGCATCTGTGGGAGTAGATAAAGAGGGAGAAGGCTGACATCGAGATAGAGGAGATGAAGTAGCGTATGCGCAAAGAGTAGTTGTAGTACAGTATGGCAGTGGGCAAGTTAAAGGGAGTGATTGAAAAGACAGAGAAGAAAAGGTTGCAGCCTACCTTCAAGAAAAGGATATTTGCTACATCCAACTATCATGGAAGGTGAAGTCAAAAATATAGATAAATTGAATGGCTGTGCATTGCCTACTTTAGTCTATATTAGTCATGCTATCAACAGCTGTCCAACCCCAACAAAACAATAGCATCCCTTCATACAATAAAGTCTATGCATATGCATGAGGTAGGAAGTTATTTGTAAAAGATTTAATTAGAGATTTAATTAGAGAAGAGTATAGCTGTAGAGGAGGGGTTGGGTGGGTTGGGGTTGGGGTTGGGGTTGGGGGTTGGGGTTGGGGTTGGGGTTGGGGTTGGGGTTGGGGTTGGGGTTGGGGTTGGGGTTGGGGTTGGGGTTGGGGTTGGGGTTGGGGTTGGGGTTGGGGGTTGGGGTTGGGGTTGGGGTTGGGGTTGGGGTTGGGGTTGGGGTTGGGTCCAACACTATAAAG
>NW_028292025.1:0-1000 GCF_963383615.2 Lipophrys pholis | reverse complement strand
ACAGTACTAACCTTTAGCTACTTTCCTATACGAGTACCGATACAGTACTACCCTTTAGCTGCTTTCCTATATGAGTACCGATTCAGTACTACCCTTTAGCTACTTACCTATACAAGTACCGATACAGTACTAACCTTTAGCTACTTACCTATACAAGTACCGATACAGTACTACCCTTTAGCTACTTACCTATACGAGTACCGATACCAGTACTAACCTTTAGCTACTTAATACTGAGTACCGATACCAGTACTACCCTTTAGCTACTTTCCTATACGAGTACCGATACAGTACTACCCTTTAGCTACTTACCTATACAAGTACCGATACAGTACTACCCTTTAGCTACTTTCCTATACAAGTACCGATACAGTACTACCCTTTAGCTACTTTCCTATACGAGTACCGATACCAGTACTAACCTTTGGCTACTAGCCGTTACCGATACAAGTATTTAATTAATGTCATAAAGACTAATTCCATACTCACTTGTGTGAGTACAAATACTCCGTGCAGTATCAGACCTGATAGCGGTATCGGGACATCCCTGGAGAACACAGTACTTACAACCAAATCAATGCCATTAAACTTAGTGGGAGAAAAGAGGAAGTATTTCCTGAGCGAGCTCTTCTTAACGACTCAGCGGTTTTCTGTTCTTAACGACTCAGCGTTTTCTGTTCTGCCTGCTGCTGTTCTATCAGAACCTTCATCCCCCGTCATGTTTCCAGATGTGCAGGAGACTCCCTTATTCAAACAGCTGCAGTCAGCAGACAGTGATGAGGCTGAACTGGAGGCCCAGAGCCCCGGAGGTATTTATTTACCCCCCCCCCCCCCCCCCCCCCCCCCCCCCCACCCCCCGCATGCTGCTCCTCTGTTATTCCAGCCCAGACCCGTTCCCTTCCAGTACTTCTGCCTTCCATCTGGAAACTTCATCCAAATTGATCAGAGGAGATGTGGACAATCCTCCAGATGTTTGTTTGGTTTCACTTATTTTTGCTCA